>NW_022990636.1:223362-290931 GCF_902827175.1 Gymnodraco acuticeps | reverse complement strand
AGATGCAGGAGCAGAGAAACAGAGATATAGGAGCAGAGATGCAGAGATGCAGAGAGCAGAGAACAGAGATGTAGGAGCAGAGAAACAGAGATGCAGGAGCAGAGAAACAGAGATGTAGGAGCAGAGAAACAGAGATGTAGGAGCAGAGATGCAGGAGCAGAGAAACAGAGATGTAGGAGCAGAGAAACAGAGATGTAGGAGCAGAGAAACAGAGATGCAGGAGCAGAGAAACAGAGATGCAGGAGCAGAGAAACAGAGATGCAGGAGCAGAGAAACAGAGATATAGGAGCAGAGATGCAGGAGCAGAGAAACAGAGATGCAGGAGCAGAGAAACAGAGATAGGAGCAGAGAAACAGAGATAGGAGCAGAGAAACAGAGATGTAGGAGCAGAGAAACAGAGAAGCAGGAGCAGAGAAACAGAGATGCAGGAGCAGAGAAACAGAGATGCAGGAGCAGAGAAACAGAGATGTAGGAGCAGAGAAACAGAGATGTAGGAGCAGAGAAACAGAGATGCAGGAGCAGAGAAACAGAGATGCAGGAGCAGAGAAACAGAGATGTAAGAGCAGAGAAACAGAGATGTAGGAGCAGAGAAACAGAGATGTAAGAGCAGAGAAACAGAGATGTAAGAGCAGAGAAACAGAGATGTAGGAGCAGAGAAACAGAGATGTAAGAGCAGAGAAACAGAGATGTAAGAGCAGAGAAGCAGGAGCAGAGAAACAGAGATGCAGGAGCAGAGAAACAGAGATGCAGGAGCAGAGAAGCAGGAGCAGAGAAACAGAGATGCAGGAGCAGAGATGCAGGAGCAGAGATGCAGAGATGCAGGAGCAGAGATGCAGGAGCAGAGATGCAGAGATGCAGGAGCAGAGATGCAGGAATTAGGAATATTCTTCATTTGTGAAGTATTTCAAACATCATGCCTTCTGCTTCATAACTATCCGTGTTGTCCTGCAGCCATCCTGATCTCCACGATGCTGCACGACCTGAACGCTCAGGAGAAAGACACGGTGACCTTCGAGGTGACAGTGAACAACGAGAACGTGACGTACAAGTGGCTGAAGAACGGCGTGGAGATCCGCTCCACGGACCGCTGCCAGGCGCGCTGCAAGCAGCTGATGCACACGCTGAGCATCAGGAACGTTCACGGAGGAGACAGCGCCGCCTACAGCTTCAGCGCCGGGTCGGCCATCACCACCGCCAAGCTCCACGTGGAGGGTAACTTCTCTCTCTTTGTTCCTTTCTGCTCTGCTTCCAGGCATCCCTACGGTATTGAGTGAATGTAAAATGCTTTGGATGAAAACCTGTCATGTGACTTCCTCTCTCTGTCCGCTGCAGCGCGCGTGGTCGAGTTCACGAAGCACCTGAAGGACATGAAGATCACGGAGAAGAAGAGGGCCACCTTCGAGTGTGAGGTCTCCGAGCCCAACGTGCAGGTGATGTGGATGAAGGACGGCCAGGAGCTGGAGATGTGCGACAGGTAAGCCCTTCCCCGATCACACCGACACGCAGAGAGGTGGAAAATAAGGTTTCTGTGATGGAAACTTCTGAAGCAATGGAGACTCAGAGAGACACGGAGAGAGCAGGAACTTTAATGGCAAACACTGATGGTTTATTTGGAGCTTCGGACGGAGAATTCACAAGACATGTTCTGCAGACAGGAGGTGATTTCTGATGTATTTAGTTAGTTCTGAGAGAATAATCAACATTGTGCATAACGAGATAAAACATATATATAGGCAGGAACAGGGAGACAAAACACTGAGAGCAGCCCAAGGCTGCAGGTGCTCAGTGAGGGCAGTACAGACTGATACACTGGGTCAAAGCTATATAAGTGTCATGTATTATTATTATTATGGGCCTAGGAACATATTTCCCAAACAGTCTCCTGACAGACTGCCTCTGCTGTGTCTCCTGCAGATATAAGATGACCTCAGATAAGTTCGCCCACCAGCTGCTGCTGCAGTCGGTACGCCTCTCTGACGCCGGAGAGTACACCGCGGTGGCCGGGTCCAGCATGTCCAAGGCCTCGCTGGGGGTCCTGGGACGGGACATCAAGATCTCCAAACCCGCCAGCAGGGACATCACCGTGAGTAGAGTCATGATCATCATATGAAAACCACAGAGCTGCAGATATAAGATAACATAAGATGAGGCGGTGGTGGCGAAGTTCATTGGGACTTGGCTTGGCAACTGGAAGGTCACCAATTCAAGTCCCAGAAAGACCAAGTGCTATCGAGGTGTCCCTGAGCAAGGCACCGTTCCCCACACTGCTCCCCGGGCGCCGTACATAATGGCAGCGCACTGCTCCTAACACTAGGATGGGTCGAATGCAGAGAAACCGCTTCGTTACATAGAACCTGTAGTACGTAATGACAATAAGTTGAATCTAAAGTAAAAAAGGGAAATTGTGGTTTACACAGCAACAGGGTAAGAATGAAAAACAGGACGGCACAAGATTAAAGATTACACAAATGAAAGATAAAACAAAAATGATATACAGATATAACTATATGCAAGGCAAGTGTATCCACTTCGAGCGATAGAACTATTAACAAAGCACTTATATACTAATTAAGGACTGGCTTATCTAAAGCCAGTTGAGTAGCACTTGAAATGTTTTGGCTCTATGAAACCTGATGTACTTTATGATTCTGTTTTCTTCAAGTTTGTGTCTTCCTGGTCGAATGTACTTATTGTAAGTCGCTTTGGATAAAAGCCTCAGCTAAATGTAATGTAATGCAATGTAATGTAATATAGCACCTTTCAACACGAAGTGCTTTAGATAAATGAAAGACATTAAGAGCATTAAGACACATTAGAACTATAACAGACCTCCTGGATCTCAGTTCTCCGGATTAAAGCCTTGGTGTGGTTTATTTTCAGGTTCTGGAGAAGCAGCGCGCCACCTTTGAGCTGGAGGTGAACGAGGACGAGGTGGAGGGCCGCTGGCTGAGGAACGGCGTGGAGATCCAGTTCTCTGTGGAGCAGCGCTTCAACTACGTCTGCATCCGGAGGATTCACCGCCTCACCGTGACGGAGACCTTCAGGAGCGATGCGGGAGAATACACCTTCATCGCCGGGAAGAACCGGACCACCATGAACCTCCGAGTCAGGCGTGAGTGACCTCCACCTCCATGTTTTCAATGCTATACATCTGTTGTCCTATATTCTGAGGTTTCTGTGTGTGCTTCAGTGCCGGAGCCTCCTCAGATCGAGCGGCAGATGCAGCCTCAGACCGTTTCCTCCGGGCGCTCGGTACGCTTCACGGTACAGGTGAGCGGCCTGCCGATGCCCACTGTCTCCTGGTACAAAGACTCCCAGATGCTGATCACAGACTCAAAGTGCAAGATCCTCCATGACGAGAACGAGCACACGCTGATGCTGCTGGACGTCTACCCCGAGGACGCCGCCGTCTACAGCTGTGCCGCCAGGAACGACTTCGGAGAGGCCATGAGCTCCGCCACCCTCACCGTCGAAGGTACGCTCTACATCAGAATCATAATCAGGTTTATCACCAGGTAGGTTGACACGTACGAGGAATTTGACTTGGTGTCGTGGTGCAGACAGAAAGGTAAAACACAGATAGAGAACTATTTTAAGAAAACTATAATAACATTTAAAAATATAACAGTATTGCTCACCTCCAGGAGGTTTTAGTTCTTCTCTCAGGTCAGCGTGAATTGACTATGTTTCACGAGGACAACATAATATATTTATTGGCAGAAACAGCTGATCAGCCATGGGATGTAACAACTTATTCTGCAGAAGAATTTCAAATTAGCATCAACTCTTTTAACACAAATGGAAAACCACCTCAAGAGAGTCCTTTTCTTAAATTGAGCACGTTTTATTGAGTTTTGCTGTTTCGATGCAACCTTTTAGGTATATCATCCAATAATGAAAACACAGCTAACGGTGACAACGTTTTGACCAAGTCTTGTTAAATATTTAAACGTGACAAACAACCTGCTTGATAACCACTGCTCATGTGTTTGTCTTCAGTTCACGAGACTGAATCCCGGGTTTCTGCCCCGGTGCTCAAAGACCCCATGAGGGACCTCCTGGTTGCAGAGGGGTTCCCGGCCCAGTTCCAGTGCACCGTCTCTGGGGAAGGTAGGGAACACGCCTGGTTTAAAGAAGAGATGCTGTCAGAACATTATGTCTGCAGTCCTCTGATCATAAGTGGTGTTACGCTGCTGAGTGACGATGTGTCTGCAGATCTGCAGGTTTCCTGGTTCTATGGCGACCGAGAGGTCAGGGACTCAGACATCTTCAGGATGTCTCGTTCTGGTGAAACTTACCAGTTGGACATTTCTAAAACCCTCTCCAAGCACGAGGGAGAGTACTCATGTATGGCCTCAAACGCAGCAGGAAGGGTCACCTGTGCTGCGACTCTGAATATCGACGGTGAGTGATCCAGGCTCCAGATCGAACTGTCTCCCTGCATGAGTCAAACACTCTGCTGCATGTTTAACCACCAAGCTGGTCTTCAGCTCAACATGTCTTCTCTTGGTCTTATATGTTGGAATCAGCTCCATTTTACAGAATGCTGAAGATACATTCATCCAAAGCGAGTCCCTCTAATCTGCAAACAGGTCTCGTTAGACGTTGATATTTCCACATCTTTTTGTATCCTTTTGCGTTTTTGCGAGTATAGCCCTGACAAAATGTCCTCTCTTTCTTTCATTTAGAAACTGAACCTGAAATGACCTGTTAGCTAACGGAGTATTGTAGGTGTCTAGAACTAACAATGAGTGTTATATCATATTTAGATTTATATTATGTCCTTAACAACCACTTCATGCTTCAAATATATAAAGAAGCATGCTTGGAACAAATAAAAGCCCTTTATTGAGCCAATAAAAGACTGCATGGTTCAGGGTGAAGTGTGTTCGCTCTCCTGCGGCTGATCGCACAAAGACATCAGGATATTGGCACCAGAAATGGTCAAAGATCTCTTTAAATAACATCTAGACCCAAATAAACCAGGCTCAGTTCTGGCAGAACAGATAGATGGAGAATTTATTATAACTTCACCTAATTACCAACCATCATAAGCTCTGTGTTTAGGGTTTGCATCTATTAAACTACAAGAGCAAGCTACATCATCTGCATAGAAACATACATCACTTGATATGAAATCATTAGGAATAGAAGAGGTCCCAGGACGCTTCCCTGGGGAACTCCAGACTCTCTTATTTTGGGACTGGAGAGTTCATCCTTAACATCAACACATGAGTTTGTCTCTATCTTTACAGACAACAACATCTTTGTGCAAGCAGCCTTCAGGAAGAGTGTGTTATGTTTATTTTGTTGCTGGTTCAACTGACTGTAGTTTCTGATAGCATGCCGACAGATATCTTTATCAGCTTCTGTTTCCGACCTCTCACTGAGCACCGGTGATCTTCCAGGGTTCTTCTCTCACGTGATGCATGAGCGTCTCTCTTCCTTCACCAAATATCTTACGACTCTTTATTTCAGAGGAATGCAGCATGCTCCATCAGAGCTGAACTCTGGAACAGCTTTCCGGGTTCCTCATACTCAAGCACGGACTTAGTCCTTAGCTTTTATTTGGTTTTGACTTGGCTCCAGTCAAGCTTGCATGATTGACAGTGGAAAGCAGCCGCAGTCTGTCACCCCCCCCCCCCCCCCCGATCCTGACTGACCTCAGCGCTCCTCCAGCTCCTGGAACATCTGAGGAAGAATGATGCTGTGTTGACCTAACTCTTTACTCTCTTTACTGCCCAGATGGGACAGCCTTAGCTAGTGTGATGATCGGTGGGAATGTCAGTCAGAGTGTTTTTACTGAGACGCTGTCTGAGAGCTCGTCCCTGTCCTGGAGGACGGTTGAGACACAGAGCTCGGTGGAGATGAGCTCTGAAAGCAGCTTTCAGACCTCAGCCCGCCCCCGGCTGCTGGTGGAAATGAGCGACGTCCAGGTGCAAAGCGGCGAGATGGCCGAGTTCAGCTGCCTGGTGGAGGGGCAGCCCTTCACCGGGGTGGCGTGGGATCATAACGGCCACAGTGTGGTGGACTGTGAGCGGGTGAGGAGCTCTCAGAGCGGCAGGCTGTTGTCCCTGGTAATCCAGGGCGTTGGCGTGTTGGATCAGGGTTTGTACTGCTGCACCACCGCTAACCAGCACGGACAGAACAGCTGCTCCGCCCAGCTCACGGTGGAAGGTGCTTACTCTTTCTTTTTTATCTGGTCCATCCAACCCCCCCCTGCTCCATCTTCTGCGCCTCCCCGCCTCTTCATTTCCTCTCAGCCTGTAGATAGAGATGCCCCGAGCCTTATCCACCCAAACAAGTGTTCTTTGTTTTCTGATAGCAGCTGGAAGACATATATATTATGTTACATTATATATTTAACCATCCCAAAGTCTAAAGGTTATCCTTTAGTTTTCTGTTGACATCTATATTGGTTATTTTGCATAGAAGCAAACAATTGAAATGGTAAGGAAATAAATATTGAATGCATTTTTCTTAATATATGCATTAGTAGTTATAAAGACGTAGTATATATATATATATATATATATATATATTAGCGTATATAAGCTGCTAATGTTTTGAAGTTTAACACGTCATATTTCCCTCTAATATCTGAATTTGTTTAACAAAACCTACATTTTACAAGATAACATTTTAACACATCATAATAACATTATATTCTACTAATTTGTTCTGAACACAGAAAACATCACAATGTAACGCAATGCAACCTCTGTTAGCATTAGTGTTATTGCTCACTCAGAGTATCAGAGTACGGCTGTCAGCCTAATTGGTTCTTTTATATATTATATATGTTTGTTTTCTGACTACTTCCCGCTGGGTCGGGGCATCCCTACCTGTAACCGGCAGGATGTAGAATAACCCGCTGTTCCAGCTCCGCTCCCTAACCCCCCCATCCATCCTACTAACCCCTTTAGTGTTAATGAGTTATCCTCTCTAATGACTCTCCCTAACTTTATCTCACCCAGCGAAAGAAGCGAATCTCAAAGCAGAAACCTCAATCCCTATCGATTCTGTGCGTAAAGTGTCACAGACAGACAGGGGGTCTCGAGACCTCCCTGAGCCCGATAAGCCGGAGGAGGCGGAGAGTCTGGGGGAGTTTCATCCCTACAGCCTCATCAAACAGATGCACTTCCCGGACATCCTCCCTCAGGACAAGCGAGGCTCCCCCGACTTCCTCATCAAACTCCCCCCGGAGCTGCTCAGGAGCCCCCACAGCGCCCCCCTGTGTTGCGTTAGGATGGGGCTCCCCACGCCGTTTGTCATTTGGCTTTACAAGCGGTTGAGTGTTGAGGACTCTGTGTCTTTCTCTGTGAAACATGACGGCCCCCTGTGCCGAGTGAATGTTAAAACTGTGGGACCCACTTTCAAACAGTCCGGCAGCAAAGTGACGAAAGGTTGGCATCTGCATGCTTTTGGTCCTTCTGCTCTCTCGGCCTCTCTCTGGCCCTTCACACTGCTCTCCCACACAGCCAGCAGAGACTCACTGCTTCACTCGGGGCCCGGAGGCTCTTTGGGTCCCGCTTTACTGACTTAATAAGAGCCAGGGACACTCATACCACTGAGGTGCTGCTGCACACTTAGGATCCAGGGGAAGCATGCAAGAACTGTAGTCAACTGAAGGCAAAGGGAATGTATGGATGCACGAGCTGTCACTGATTCTAACAGACTTGCACCATATAAGACGTTGTGTCCAGTTTGGAGAGTGATTTTAATTTGTGACCGTTTGTGTCTCTACAGTCACTGCAGAGGAACAGAAACCTGGAGCTCAGGTCCGCGACGATTTGAAAGGTAAATATCATCCGCGTCGTAAACTGTTTCTAATGTCTCAACTAAGGAGGATTTACTTTGTTATGACTGTTTCTTTGCAGGTTGCCGGGTAATCAAGTCGATTTTATGTTTCAAAATGTTATTTGAGTATTTGAAGTTGTTTACACTTGTGCAAACCATACTTCCAAAACAGGGACACAGGGAGTTTAGCCTTTGCAGACCATTTACATGCACTAACATCTATAGAACAGACTACAGGAGAGGGAACACCACAGAAGAAGAATAATAATGCCTCTTTAACTTTTTTTCTTCAGGTTGCCGTGTATTTAAGTACATTTGATGTTTCAAAATGTTTTACGAGTATTTCAATTTACAACGTATTTGAGTTTTATTTACACTTGTGCAAACTATGTTTCCAAAACACAAAAGTGTGTGGGAGAGAAACTCCATCTGGAGGAAACACATGGATTTTAGCCTTTGCAGACCATTTACATGCACTAACACCTATGTAACTACAGGAGATCGAACACCACAGAAGAAGAATAGGGCCTCTTTAACTCAGGATCCACCTGCAGATTGTATATCAAGCTAACTGCATCTCTCTGTCTCCATCGGAGGACAGAGTTGTCTCTCTGTTAACCTCTTAAGCACTGGGGTCCCCCCGGTTTTTTTCGAGACTGTGTCTCACGGCATATATATATATATAAACATCTATATTGATTTCTGACTTTTCTACATCCAACTCACAGGTTTATCATTACTTTGAGAACAAAGATTATTAATTTAACCCTTTTAGAAGATATGGTCATTTGTTCTGGGAATGTCATTTTCGAGCCTGAGACCTGAAAAACAGGCTCAGGGTTGAACAGGTTAAAGTTTACGTGTGATAGATTATACTGTTATTGCATGTCTGACTTAACTTTTGATTGTCATTACCCCAAGCCTTCTCTAGCTCAACCCTCGTAGTGGAAGAGGACACCCGGGACTCGTACAACACCGGCCTAAAGCTCCCAGATAAAACCAGAACACTTGAACTCAAACCAGATTCCAAACGTTTCTCCAGTTCTTTGGAGAAGAAAAAAGAGAAACCAGTTTTCCTCAGCAAACTCTCTCCAGCCGCTGTGACTATCGGAGAAACTGCTAGGTTTACCGTCACTGTGTCCGGTTTCCCTAAGCCCGTGGTGCAGTGGCTCCACAAGGGGCAGACCATAACGAGCTCCCCCGTGTACACGTTGGTCCATGAGCGAGACGAGTACAGCTTAGTGATTAACAGGGTTCAGAGGGAGTTTGAGGGTGAGTACGTCTGCACCGTCAGCAACAGATTTGGCCAGTCCACCTGCACTTCTTACCTGCATGTTGAGGTGAAGGAGCCAGAAAAGCAGGAGAGAGTAGACAGGAAGAGGTTTGTAGCAGCAGGGAACCCCCCAGAGTTCACTAAAGCCATCGAGTCCCAGCAGCTGTCGGAGGGCGGTCAGGCGTTCTTTAGGTACGTTGTGACCGGAGACCCTTTCCCCAGCGTTCAGTGGTTTAAAGGCAGCTTGCACATTCAGCCCGGTGGGTTCTGTATCATTGTGAACAACCCAGATGGATCGGGCTTTATTAACATCAAAGAAGTCAAACTAGAGCACAGCGGCATGTACACCTGCAAGGCCTCCAACCACCATGGGGAGGCCTCCTGTTCTGCAGAGCTGCTCGTGTCCACAGCTCAGAAAACTAAAGGTCTGAAAATATCCATGACCGAACAAACCACAGAGTCCAGATTATACCAGAAAAGGACTCTGTCAGACCAGATGATTTACACCATCAGTACTGAGGACCGGCAGATTATCCCTAGTGAGGAGGTGGGCACCCTCAGAGAGCTGGATATCTCCGCCGCCACCCTGCACCGTGAGCAGATTACCCAGCAGGCCGCGGTGCTGCAGGCGCACCACATACAGGAGAGGGTTTCTGTGGCGGCCACCCACCCCCCTCAGGTCTCAGCTGTTCCCGTGAAACAGCTTCACATGGCCACGTTCCTATCCTCGGTCCAGGAGAGGCAGAAGATCACCGAGCAGCACTCCGAGCGGATCCTCAGCCCAGAGATCGTAGAGCTCCAGCCGGCCAAAGAGAGGCTGACAAAGCTGATGTCGGCCACGTCCCAACAGGTCCTGCCACTCAGCTCCGTGAGAGCCGAGGCCCTGACAGACTGGGTCCCAGAGCAGGTCAGCACTTGTATTGAAGCCCGGCAGCTCGTTAGCGGTCACCAAGTGGACACCCATCTGCCGATCCTTGATGAAACCTCGGGCGTGACCCTCAGACCGGAGGAGGAGAGGAGCTTCAGGGTCACAGAAGGGGTTAAGATCTTATACTCGGCTCAGTCTGCAGGGCAGCTGCCCGTCACTGAGAGACACTCAGAGCCGCTGCCAGCTTTAGATGCAGCCTCTCAGCCTCTGATTGAGAAAGAACAATCTAAACCAGTTGTAGCACCAATGAGTGAGACCCGTTTGGCTTTATCCAAAGAGCAGGAGTTTAAAATCCACAGACCAGATCAGGAGAGCATCACCCCCCACAAAGACTTTCTCTATAAATCAGCGGTATCTGCTGAAGAGAAGTACCAGCTGCAGGGGGAGGAGGCAGGGCGGCTTCCGGGTTTAGACTCGTCTGTGAGTCTGCAGCCTCAGCAGGAGGGAGAAAGACTCCTGAACCTACAGGTGATCAGTGACCAGGATGTCCTGCAGTCTGAAGGCAGGTTCAGCAGTGAGAGGCCTCCTGTAGAGCAGGCTGTGGCCAGGAAGAGTCCCACTGTGTTGCATTCAGTGACTGAAGAAGACCACAGAACAGCGGTTTGTGAGGCAAGCTCAGAGTTCTCAGCAAAGACTGCCGCGGTGTCCGTTCAGCCGAAGAAAGAGTCACCGCCAACTAAATACCTCCAGTCAGTTCACTCTCTATCAGTTCTGCCAAAGGAAGGGATAATTACTGTCTCCAAACCTGACCAGCAGGTGGCAGCACAGAAACAGGAAAAGGCTCGGAAGCATGCAGCTAGCTCAGAGGAGAGGCGGGAGATCACAGCAGATTATCACTCAGATCTGGATGTGTCGGTGACCGGGGTTCAGACCCAGCTTCGGACCGAGCCCTGGCCTCTAAACATCCTCATGGTCTCCTGCCAGCAGATGGCGCTACCCAAGGAGATGCCAATCATTACTGACGTTCAGCAACAGCGAGCGCTGGTCCAGAAAGAGGACAGCTGGAACATCAAGCAGTCTCTGAATGTAACAGACACTCAAAGCCTTGAAGAGGGTCACACTGACAACATTCAAGCTGATGAGAAATGGAAGCCTGCAATGAAGGTTGAACCTAAAATCCCCAAGAAAACTATCTTTATAGAGGAGAAGGCAGTTGCTAATGAAAGCTGTACTATCTTAGAGGCAGCAGAGCAGGACTTTGCAGTCCAGATCCAAGAAGGACAGTCAGTGCGACAGTCTGTGCTGTTAGAAGAGAAACAGGTCATTATGGGAGAGCAGTCCAGTGAGATTCATAAATCTGAAGCCTCGATCGTCAGCGTCCTGACCCAGCCTGAAGGACCTCTGTTTGTCCATGAGTGTCAGGACACTCTGACCCTCCCCAAAGAGCTCAACTTCATCATTCAGATCCCCAAAGCGTCCAGTCTGAATATACGACGTCAGCTCAGAGACGCTCTGCAGTCGGCCGTGGCCAGCGATCAGCCGGTGCTTCTGGCCGACGTTGTGGGCCGGTTAGAGGCGGTGCAGGTGCAGGAGGTGAAGGTTCAGAGAGAGCCCAAACGGGCCTCATCTACATATCTGATCACATCTCCAGGCGTCCCGATGGAGATCACTGTGTCTTTTGAAGGGCAATACCCTCAGACGGCTGACCTCAGGTCTGAACTGCAGGTCGCTCTGCATGCTCTGGTCTTCCAGGAGCAGCAGAGTCTCACCGCAGAGCAGCCGGGCACCATGCAAATCGACAAGCCTCAGAAAGTGCTGCTCAGCTCAGCGTCCTCCAGAGAGGTCTTATCGTCTGTGGTGGACACCAAAGTGTTGGCAGAGAGCGCCGTTGGGTTTCCTCCCAATGTGTCTCAGTCCGCAGCCGTCAAAACAGAAGCCAGTGCTTCCTTCCAAAGTGTGACGGTTCAGAGCCGGACTGAGGTTCACGAGTCGCGGCAGGTGAGCAGAAAGACGGTCCGTTCAGAGAGGACTGCCGGCGCTGCTGAGGCGACCAGAACCGGGCCCGTGTGTCAGATCCCTGCTGAACATCTTGTGGATGTTAGTGTCCACAGAGAAACCAGAGAGGAGTATCTCTCAGAGGCCGTCATGATCAGCGAGTCCTCCGACAGTCTGGCTGATTATCCCGTTGTCGTTAGCTCTCTGGAAGATGTTTGCGTGGAGGAAAACGGTAAGGCAGTTTTTACTGCCACGATAAAATATGTCGCCAAAGTGAACTGGCTTTTTAACGGTAAACTGCTGAAATCTGGAAAAGAGTTCAAGTGTTCTGCTGACCAAGACACATACACACTAGTTATCCACAAAGTGGTGAAGGAGAGGCATCAGGGGGAGTTTGTCTGTGAGGCTGAGAACGAGGCCGGCAGGACGACAACGTCTTCACGACTCACTGTGGTCTCCAGAGGTTTGATGATGGCCCGTTCTTTACAATCATCAACTAACCTCACCGTTTCTAAAGCTGCTGTCTGTAAACTCAACCACATTTTATAATTAACTACTAGTTAGTGTCCGACTTAATCTTAAAAAACTGAAAAAGTCTCTTTGGGTGTTTGCTTAGTAAAATGATATTGGGATGTTTCAGGTTTTTAACAAACAGCAGCGACACTTTGGTCCATTGCTCCACCAATCACCCCACATCCATTCCTTTATCCTCTTAAGGAATCACCTTTGGCTCCATACCTTACATCTTCCATCAGTCCTGCTTCCTGGTCCATTTCTCTTTGCATGCGTTCTCTGCTCTTCTTGTCACAGTTTCATCACATCTTCAACCCTAATACCATTTTCTCCTCCACGGTCACAGCAGGACTACCATGTGTTGCACTTCCCATCCAGGTTCACTCCATCCCACCACCAGTACAAACATCCATCTTCCATGTCTCATCACTCTGTGTATTCACTGTGTTTCTACTTTCCTTCACAGTGAAGCCTGTGTTCAGGCACAGGATCGCCCCTGTGGAGATCAACACTGGCAACATTGCCAAGTTTGAATGTGAAACTGAAGACGCTCCGAATGTGAGCTTCAAGTGGTTCAAAGATGGTCAGCCCATCAAAGAAGGAGATAAATACAGGATTATCAGTCGCTTCAGGACCTCCTCTCTGGAGCTGCTGAGCCCCAACAGAGAGGACAGTGGTCAATACTCCTGTAAGGCGATCAATCAGCACGGCTCTGACGAATGCTCCGCCTCCCTCAAAGTGACGGGTAAGAGCAAAGCACGTTTCCTTCTTCTTCGCTGGTTTTGGGTTTGTTTCATCCTTTGCTGGTTCTAACTTTGGTTGGTTGAACCTGTTCTTGTTCCGCTGGAGAGCTTCTGTCCAACCGGCAGGTGTTGGTCCAGAACCAGGTATAACATGTTCTACTAATGTCTTTCTGTTTTTTCTAATCCTTTTAGAGCAATGCCCCCCCGCCTTTATAACTAAACCTGACCCTCAGACAGTGTTTGTTGGAAAGAGGGCTCTGATACAGTGTGAGGTAACAGGATCTGCTCCACTGAATGTGGTCTGGCTCAAAGACAGCCAGGCCTTGCCCAAAGTGCCGACACACTACCAAATGTCTTGTGAAAAGAATAAGCACACTCTTGAGATAACCCGGCTGGAGCCTTCAGACCGGGGGCTTTATGTGTGCCAGCTGTCCAACAGTGTTGGCTCAGCTGAGAGCAGCATGGAGCTGCGGGTGGTGGATAAGCCCAGCTTTGTGCAGCCTCTGGGCCCTATGGCTGCTGTGGTCGGGGCCCCTCTGCACCTGGAGGCTCAGGTGGATGAGGACACCGGGGTCACGGTGTCCTGGACAAGAGACGGTAGAAAGGTGCACCAGTCTCCGGACTGTAAACTGTCCTTTGAGGATAAGACCGTTACCCTTGATATCCAAAAGACCACACTGAGAGATTGTGGGAATTATGTGTGCACAGTGACAAATGAAGCAGGGAGTGCCTCGTGCTCCACCTCAGTGAAAGTCCAAGGTAAGAGCTGTCTAGTTAATTTTCATGATCACTGCAGTATTTGAAGCTATTGCAAATCTGTAGTACTGAAAAGTAACACCATGTATTCTGTCATGTCTTCTTCTTTTTTAATGTGTCCCCTTTCTTCTTGGTTGTTATTTTGAATGCCCTCTTCATACTGGTTCTTTCTCACCACCTGCTCTGCAGAGTCGCCGGTCTTTGTAAAGAGGCTGGAGGCGAGTTCGGCCTGGAGACAGGGCAGCACCGCCCGGCTGCAGTGCTCCGTCAAAGGGTCGCCTGAACTCCACACCTCATGGTTCTTTAATAACAGCCAGCTGTCAGCAGGCGGCCGGTACGAGATCAGTCTGAAGGACGGGGTCACCACTCTTGAGATAAAGGATGTCACATTGAGTGACAGCGGGAACTTTACCTGCGAGGTGCTCAATGAGTCGGGCTGTGAGAGCTGCAGCACTAAGGTCACAGTGAAAGGTGTGTAGGCTGAGTTACACAGAACCACAGCTAGGCAGATTTAGTCTGTTTCAAAACACATCTGGTGCGGTGCCTTTGGTTGAGTTCATGGATCAATCTCTGATGCCAAACAACAAACGCTTCATCTTTTCCTAAATGAAATCCACAAAAACAGTGACGTGTATAATGTTGTTGAGATAAATTGGAGCAGACGGGGCTTTTGCAGACAGGAGATAAGTGCAAAGTAAATGTAAGACAAACTATGACCAGAAAGATAGACTATTCCATGCTACTTCTATCATGCCCCTTAGTAAATAGAGTTTTCACTTGTTACCTTGAAACATAAATAATAATCAAGTCTACACATCACTCCGATTGAGACCAGCCAATACGACCTTGTGAACTGGACCCATTAGTGCCTTTAGTCTAACTTAGCCATCTGTCCCCTGTAGAGCCGCCCTCTTTCAGGAAGGAGCCCCCTTCCTTAGAGGCGGTCCGAGGGTCTGTAGCGGTGCTGGAGTGTGAGATATCCGGCTCGGCACCATTCGAAGTGTCTTGGAAAAAGAATAAGAAGCGCCTGTCGACAGATAAGAAGTACCGCATATTGTCTCAGGGAGCCCTGAGCTCTTTGGAGATCCACTCCTTCGAGAGCGCTGACGCTGGGGAGTATGAGTGTGTGGTCTCTAACGAGGTGGGGTCCGTCACCGCCAAGTCACTGGCTAAACAGAGAGGTTAGTGATGTAGAGAAATAAAGGACTCTTACTATAGATACTGTGGGCTGTTGTTAATATCATCACTGTTATTGCAGAGCCTCCGATGTTCTCTAAGAGGATTGAGAGTGCTACAGCGGTGCTGGGAAACACAGTGAAGCTGCAGGGGAGTCTCAAAGGCTCCACACCCATCACTGTGAAATGGATGAAAGACTCTGAGCTGCTCAGAGACGATGATCCAACCGTCAAAATGATTTTTGAGAACAACGTAGCCTGCATTTCCTTCTCATCCTGCGACATTAAACATGGCGGCAAGTACACTTGCCTTGCTGAAAATGAGGCGGGACAGCAGAAATGTGAAGCTGTGTTAACAATTCAAGGTTAGAGACATATCCGAATAATACAGAGCTGCGGGACCCTGAAGGCAGCATCTCCTGGTCCAATGGGATTTCTCCATGTGATTTTGGATTCAAACAACTCAAAAAAACGAAACGTTTCTGATACTTACACGTTTAGTTCAAAAGGATAATCTCCACATATTAACGCTACTTTATGATTTCTGAAGTAAAAAGCTAACGTTAGGCTATAAAGGAACTACCGGTCACATGACTTCACGTCACCAGCACTAAGCTAAAGGCGGCTAATGTTGGCTTATGTGGTAGAGCAAAGCGTCAAAATCTCTTCAGCTAGTGTTAACCACAGACCTTACTTCAGGATAACAACCAAAAACACATTCAGAAAACCATCGACCTCCAGACCAGGGGACTTCAGGGCGGATTCCTGCAGCTCTCTTTAGAAGTGTTCTGCAGATGTAGATATTAATACACCGTCTTGTGTTATAGAGCCTGCTAGCATCCTAGAGAGAGCCGCCTCCATCAGTGTGAGCACAGGAGACTCGGCCACACTGGAGTGCACCATCACAGGAAGCCCAGAGCTCACAGTGAAATGGTTCAAAGACGGCAAGGAGGTGATCAGTGGCCGCAAATATAAGATGAGCGTCAAGGAAAACACCGCCGTTCTAAAGATCCTCTCGGCAGATAAGGGAGACTCTTCAGAGTACAGGATGGAGGTCTCCAACAAAGTGGGCAAAGACGAGTGCAGCAGCTCCGTCACTGTCCTAGGTTAGTGTGAGAACCAAATAGAGTTTGATTCTGAAGAGATAGAGACAGGCAATCATTTGTTTGATATACTTCCACAGATCGAGCCGTCCCACCGTCCTTCACCAAGGCTCTGAAGAAGGTGGACGGCAGTGTTGGTAGTAATGTCACCTTGGAGTGCCGATTGGCTGGATCTCAGCCCATGGTTGTTAACTGGTTCAAAGATGATAAGGAGATCCACAGCCATGGCAAATATAAGGTTGACTTCACTGAGATTAAAGCCTCAGTGACGATAACGGGTCTGACTCTGAGCGACGGGGGAGTTTATACCTGCCGGGCGGCTAATGGTGCCGGACAGAAAGAGACCATCGGTACTCTGTCCATCAAAGGTTAGAGCAGTCCCTTTAACATCAGCTTAAACAGCAACTCTACAAACCATCAGACGGTATTGAAAGGCTCTGTTTGCTCTGTTTCTTCCCAAATAACTCCAGAACCTCCGGTCTTCACGGTGAGACCCGAGTCCCAGGACGCCTCACCGGGCTCACATGTTGTGATCAAATCAGCCTTCACAGGATCCGCTCCTCTGGTGGTTAAATGGTTTAGAGAGGAGAAGGAGGTGTTCACTGGGGGGAAGTGCTTCATAAAGAAAGACTCCTCTTTCAGCTCTCTGGAGCTTCAGTCTGTAAAACCCAGTGACTCGGCTAAATACACCTGCCAGGTGTCCAATGATGCTGGGAAGGTGGATTGCACCGCAGTCCTCTTTGTGACAGGTGCTGTTTCCTTCTCTCTTCTCTAAAGTGTTGCACTGAACTGTGATTTTCTTTACTTAACCTCTTACTGTAACTGTTCAATTACAGAAGCCCCAACATTTACAATGAGGCTCGAGCCTTCACAGCTGCTGAAAACCGGACAGCCTTTAAAGCTGTCCTGCAAAGTGCAAGGCACGCCTGTTATTGCCATCAAATGGTTTAAAAATGGCTCAGAGATCTGTGCAGACCGCAGACACAGCATGTCCTTCGAGAGCTCTGTAGCGTCTCTGGAGGTGGACAGCTGCTCCGTGCAGGATAGTGGAGAGTTTGTGTGCACGGCGTCCAGCGAGGCCGGCAGCGACCAGTGCAGCACCTCCGTCACGGTCCAAGGTTGGTTCAGATTTCAGAGTTCACCCTAGAAACATAGACTTAATACAGGCCTGAAGTCTGGTCCACATGTTTCTGTTCAATGCTGCAGATACTGGCAGGACTTCCGGTCTTTAAAAGAGTCCATTCATCAGAGTTTCTAATCTGATCTAAAACAGCTCTGTGTTTCTTATTTGGAAAACGCATTACCTTTGGAGCTTACCCTGGAGTCTCTGAACAGCTGAATGAACTCTGTGGACCAGACTGACCCTAGAACCCACTGTTCATTCCTCTGTTTTCTTTCAACTTACCATCTACCATCTTTGTGTTGTAGACCCTCCAGAGTTTGTGAGGTCTTTTGAATCAGCCGAGCTCGTAAAGGGAGCCGACATTTTCTTGGAAGGACTCGTTTCAGGTTCCCCTCCATACGAAATAAACTGCTTCCTCAATGAGAAGCTGATCAGAAACGACCAAAGACATAAAGTCAGTGTTGAGAAGGACACGGTCACTCTTCACATCTCAAAGTGTGAGATGGCTGACGCCGCCACGTACCGGTGCTCGGTTACTAACGATGTCGGAGAGACTTCATGTTCTTGCCAGATTTCCCTGAAAGGTTAGTCAACCAATAGTAAAACATACCAAGGTTATGTCTGCACATGGTGCCCAACTGGGTTCAACTTCTGTGCAATTCACCACAACATGATTTCTGAAGTCTTTTTAGAGCATTAGTGCAGTATATCAAGGAGCTAGATGTGCATGTGGTTCCTGTGTGTTTGTGTAAACCTCCTACAGTCTGATCTGTGGTCTTCTCCCACTAGAACCCCCCTCATTTATTGAGAGACTAGAGGATATGTCCTGCATGGTGGGCTCTGAGCTCACTATGAAGTGTTTGTTGTCTGGATCACTTCCCATGACTCTCTGCTGGATCAAGGACGACATTGAGCTCTCAGAAGACGAGCACATTAAGATGTCTTTTGAAACTCAAAGAGCAGAGTTGGTTTTGAGAAATGCTCAGATATCCCACGGCGGGAAGTATGTGTGTCAGGCTCAGAATCGAGCCGGGACTCAGCGATGTGCCACCATGCTCATAGTCAAAGGTTTGTAGGACGTTTTATTGTCTTCTCTGCTTTCATGTCCAGCTTTCTGTTTACTCTGTCGCTTAACGTCTGTCAGTGGGAGCAGCTAACTGTGTATCGCACTTTTGAAATCCCAGAGCCAGCAAGTATTTCAGAACAAGCGAGCTCCGTCAGTGTAACGCAGGGGGACCCGGCCCGGCTCGAGTGCCGGTTCTCAGGCACCAAGCCGCTCAGGTGCAGGTGGATGAAGGCGGGTCAGGAGCTGACGTCAGGCAGGAGATTCAGGATTCAGAGCTCAGACTGCAGCTCGGTGCTGTGTTTCAGTAAAACAGAGCTCAGGGACAGCGGGGAATACTGCTTCCAGGTTTCTAACGCCTCCGGCTGCAGCTCTTGTGAGGCAGCCGTTACTATCTTAGGTCAGTTTATTCCGAGGTTTCATAACTCTAATGAGTCTATTTCATTTATTCAAGCAGCTGAACACTGTTTCTGCACTCTGCATGTCTTAGATCAGATTTTTCCACCGTCTTTCACGAGAGGGCTGACGGAGACAGAAGCTATCAGAGGATCGTTTGCTCATCTCGAGTGCCTGGTGTCCGGCTCGCTGCCGATGACAGTACAGTGGTTCAGAGAGGAGGAGGAGGTCCGCTCTGATGATAAACACAAGTGCTCTTTCTATGAAAATGTTGCTTTCCTGGAGATCAGTGGTGTGGACAGTACAGACAGCGGCAGCTATACGTGCATGGCTTCAAACAGGGCGGGATCAGAGCGGTGCTCCAGGGCGGTGGTGGTCAAAGGTTAGACTTTATCCTCACAACTCTGTACCAGGTTCACATTGCATTTGTTGTTTTACATGTTATAACAACAGTGTTATCCACCAACAGATCCACCATGCATCTTTGAAAAGCCTGAGTCCATGAGTGTGTTGCCGGGGTCAACGGTTAGGTTTCATGTTGGCGTCTCTGGCACGCCGCCGCTGACCATCAAATGGTTTACAAACAGGAAGGAGATGATATCCAGTGCTGATCGCTCTGTGGTCAGACACACCTCGTCCAGCTCTCTGGAGCTTCTCTCTGCTAAAGCTTCTGACTCTGGAGAGTATGTGTGTGAGATACAGAACGCTGTGGGCGCCACTTCCTGTCGGGCAACACTCTCTGTGAAAGGTTCATATTAGTCTCTTTATCAATAGTCTTTACTTTGTTCTGACCACCATGCTCAATAACGCCTGTGTGTGTTTTTCCAGAACCGCCCTTTTTCATTGACAAACCGGAGGGTGTGTCAGTGGTCAGAGTGGGAGGCAATCAGGTGTTTGAGTGTCAGGTGGGGGGCTCTCCTCCGATCTCTGTGCGCTGGTTCAGAGACGGAGCTGAGATCCACCAGAGCGTCAAACACCAGACAGCGTTTAAAAACTCTGCAGCCACGTTAGAGATCAGGGAAGTTAGTGAGCATGATGGCGGGAAATACTTCTGTGAAGCCTCCAACAAGGCCGGGACAGAGAGCTGCAGCGTGGAGCTGGAAGTGAGAGGTTGGTGTCCCTCGTGTTAGAGATACATCCTGCTTCACTGAAACAAACCACAGCCTGCTTCAGGTCCTCTGCTTTCTCTATTTCAGAGCCTCCTCGGTTTGTTGCAGAGCTGACGTCTCTGGAAGTTGTTCAATGTTCTCCAGCTGTGTTTGCAGGCAAAGTGGGAGGAAGTTCTCCGTTTAAGGTCACATGGTTCAAAGATAAACAGCCAATCAAATCCAGTAAGAAGTATATTATCGCTGATAGTGAAAATGTGAGCTTGCAGATCCAGGACTGTAACGCTGGGGATTCTGGGCCATATCAGTGCATGGTAGCCAACGAGGCTGGCAGTTGTTCCAGTGTTGCGGTGTTATCTCTGAAAGGTTGGTTTTACATTTCACTGACATTTATTAGGTTTACACCTCTGAACACTTTCTGTTAATACAACCACATCTTTCCTTTGCATTAGTCCTTCCAACATTTGTAAAGAAGATAGAACATGTATCCACTAATTTGGGAGAGGTGGCGTTGTTTCGCTGCACAGTGGAGGGCTCTCAGCCTCTCTGTGTCCACTGGCTAAAGGACGGGACCTGGATCCCAGAGGGTCCACAGATTGAGAGGGTGTTTGAGAACAAAGAGGCAGTCCTCAGGATCCCCTCCTGTGAGGCGACTCACAGCGGGGAGTACACCTGCCAGGTGGTGAACGAGGCCGGGCAGGTCACATGCTTTGCCTCCCTGCTCGTGCAAGGTACTGCTGCTTCATGCATAACATTACAGGTAGCTTTAATGCTGTCTCCAACAAGTGCACTTACTTCTTTGTCCCGGTGTTTTAGAACCACCAACCATCCAAGAGAAGCCAGAGGTAGTCAAAGTGACCTGTGGAGACCCGGTTAGTCTGGAGTGCAGGGTAGCAGGAACTCCTCCGATCAGGTTGAGGTGGACTAAAGATGGCAGAGAGCTCCAGTCTAGCAGGAAGCTCCACCTCTGCTACGAGAACAACCTCAGCAGTGTTAGCATGCAGACGTCTGAGCAGCAGGACGGGGGGGAGTATCTGCTGGAGGCCTCAAATTCTGTCGGGACCTGCAGCTGTAAAGTCCTGCTGCTGGTTTTAGGTTTGTGAAGATACTCCACAGCTTAGGACAAATACCTTAGAACAGATTCTCTCTGACTCTAATTCTCTTTTAATGTCACTCTGAACAGAGGAAGTAGTCCCTCCGACGTTCGTTAGGAAGTTAATAAACACTCAAGCCATCATGGGTTCAGTGGTTACCTTGCAGTGCAAAGCTGCCGGGTCTCTTCCAATGTCTGTTGAATGGAGCAAAGGGAAAGATGCCATCTCGAAGAGCTCCAGATTTAACCTCCTGCATGCTGGAGACACTGTGTCGCTGGAGTTCAAACTGAGCGGGAGCGTTGACACGGGGGAATACTCCTGTAAAGCGATGAACGCTGCAGGCAGCTGTGCGTGCAGTGCAGTGCTCACCGCTAAAGGTTAGCATCCAAACGTTATGCATGATGTACTCCGAGGCTGTGAGTCCTGTGAAGTAATCATCTCTCCGTGTGGGTTTTAGTGCCACCGAGGTTTGTAGCTGAGCTGGAGTCTCAGGCTGTCGCTCAGAAGTCCACGGTGCTCTTCAGAAGTGTCTTTGAGGGAACTTCTCCGTTAACGGTGAAATGGCTCAAGGATGGCATGGAGCTCCTCCCCGGGCCGAGGTGTTCGATCAGCCGGGAGGAATACTCCTCGTCCGTAGAGCTCCCCGCCGTCGGGGTGCAGCACTCTGGGGTTTACTCGTGTCACGTTAGCAACGCAGCGGGCGTCGTGAACTCTGCAGCGGAGTTGTTGGTGAAAGGTTGGACTTCTTTTTTATCGTCCTCCCACCATCATCACCTCCCTATAACTCCATCTTTTTTTAAAGCTCCTTATTCTTTATTCCCTCCACCTGACCACCTTAACATCTCTTCCCTCCCCAGGAGTTTGTGTTGTGTTCAGTCCCCTCCCTCCCTCCCTCCCTCCCTCCCTCCACTCATAGTAACTTGATCTTTCTTTGACTTTGCAGAGCCCCCTCAGTTTACCCTGAAACTCCCCCCCACTACGTTTGTGAAGCAGTGTGAGGGATACCGTTTCGAATGCAAGGCCATCGCCTCACGCTCCCTGAAAATGTGCTGGTATAAAAATGACCAAAAGATAACGGACGGAGACAACTACAGAACTATGTTTGTCGACTCGACTGCGTACCTGCAGTTGCAAAGCACCAGGTTTGCGGATAACGGCGTCTTCACCTGTGAGGCGCACAACGATGCCGGCAGTCTGAGCTGCAGCACCGTGCTCACTGTCCAAGGTCAGCAATCCAGCTGTGCTTCTGCCTCACGTCGATGTGGTCCCTCTAAACTTGTGTGGCATGAAAATAAGGAATGAACACCCCCCGTGATGTAGATTATAATATTACGTCTTCTTATGAGTGTCTTTGGAAACGTCAGCATGATACAAACAGTTCCTGATTCAGTGTGTTTTAGGCATGTTTTCCCCTATGTGTGGAATGACCTCCAGAAGACTTGTGTTTTTCCATCTCAAAGCTGGAGTGCAGTGTGTTTGTCTCCCCCCTCTGGTACTGAGAGTAATTACCATATTGGAGAACACAGGGGATGTTCAGATCAGTAGAACACTTGGCGTTCAGAAGATGGGATGCTCGTTATGACTTGAGGAAGATGTGGCGAGGTTCACCAGCACCTGAACCTGTTTTCCTCAAAATGAACGTATATTTGTGTTTGTCCTGCGCTCCAGCTTTAACTCCTGATTTCTTCACTAATGAACTTCTTGTTGACGTCTGGATGGTTTCCCTCGCATGGACTGCATATGAGCATGACCCTGAACCAGTCTGTAGGTTATTAATATATCTCTGATATATCTTCCAGAGTCCCCGTCCTTTATCAAAACTCCCAGTCCCGTAGAGGGCGTTAAAGGGAAAGAGGCCAGCCTGCACTGTGAGGTGTACGGCACTCCGCCTTTCGTGGTTCACTGGTACAAAGAGAAGCGGCCATTGAAGGAGAGCAGGAAGTATAAGATGGTCAGTGAAGGCAGCTCGGCCACGCTCCACATTATGAAGCTGGAGCAGGAGGACGCCGGCCTCTACGAGTGCAGAGTGTCCAACAATGTAGAAAGTGCAACCTGTCACACTACCGTTAGCCTGAGAGGTCAGTACACAGTCAAAGGTCGTTTCATTAGCATCTAGTCTTAGTGATTAGCTCCCCTCACCTTCAATCTCTCCATCAATACTCAGAAAAACCAACGTTTGTGAAGAAGCTGGTGGACCAGACGGTGAGCGTCGGCCATCAGCTGACTCTGAGCGCCACGGTGAGAGGCTGTGAGGCCGTGACCGTGTCCTGGGTGCAGGACAAGGATCACATCCTCAGAGACGGGGACAACAGGAAGATCACCTTTGAGAATAATGTGGTCACCCTTGTGGTGCCTAAAGCTGACTCCACCACCGCTGGCAAATACACCTGCCGGCTGAGCAGCGAGTCTGGCGTTGTGGAGTCCGTCTCCCAAGTGACGGTTCTAGGTTGGTAGACCTCCTTTAGACTTTAGTACATAACTGCCAGGTCAGGATTTGTTTAGATTAATAACTTCTTCCCTGATTTTTAGAACCCGCCGCTATTGTGGATAGCCCAGAGTCCCTGAACGTGAAGTCAGGAGAGAACGTCTCTCTTGAGGTCAGAGTATCTGGCTCTCCAGAGCTGAACGTTAAGTGGTTCAAAGATAGCAAAGTGCTGTCTACTGGCGCCAAGTACCAGACGTCCTTCACAAAGAAGGTGGCCGTCCTGAAGATCCGCTCTGCTGACAAAGCAGACGCCGGAGAGTACAAGCTAGAGATCACCAACAACGTTGGTACCGCATCTTGCAAAACTAAACTCTCTGTGTCAGGTTTGTCAGGTTTCTAGATTTACATTTTGAACTTTTTTTATCAAAAGTTAGCTCCGAATTGATTCATAACTGGTTGTTTTTTTGACAATAGATAAGTTGATTCCACCGAGCTTCATCAGGAAGCTGAGAGACACCCAGCTTGTTGTTGGTAAGCCGGGCGAGATGGACTGTAAGGTCACTGGCTCTGCTCCTTTAACCACTTCCTGGTTCCACAACGGCCAGGAGGTCAAGAGCGGGCCGAACTACGACATTAGCTGCACCGATAATACCTGCAAACTGAGAATCCCGACAATCTGCATGTCCGACTCTGGCAAGTACACCTGTAAAGCTGTAAATGCTGCAGGGGCCAGTGAGACCAGTGCTTCCATGAATGTGACAGGTCAGTAGGCATGAATAGAGTCGAGTAAATTCCCCAACATGGACGCGTTAAAGATGGTGATTAAATCTCTTACAACTCATCTTCTTTATTTGAAACCCAGAACCTCCATCCTTTGTGGAAAAGCCAGAAGCAAAGGAAACGCTGCCCGGCAAAACCGTGTCTTTCTCGGCTAAAGTGAAAGGTAGCGCCCTCCTGAAGGTGAAATGGTTCAGGGGAGCCAAGGAGATGCAGCATGGCCGGGGCTGCGAGGTGGCCCTGAAGGATGGGGTCGCCTCTTTGGTGCTCCAAAAGGTGGAGAAGTCCCACGCAGGAGAGTACACCTGCCAGATCATTAACAACGCAGGGAAGGAGAGCTGCCCTGTGAACCTGTTTGTGAAAGGTTTGTTAGCATTGTCCTTGTTTAACTTCTTCTTCTGAATGAGCTTCGTGTTACTGACGATGAAATTACCTCTCTCAGAACCGGTGCACTTTGTGAAGAAACTGAGGGACGTTTCCTCTGAGAAGGGGAAGCCTCTGTTGCTCGAGGTCACATTTGCAGGCACTCCCAGAACCAACGTGACCTGGAAGAAGGATGGTAAACTCATCTGGGCCTCGTACCAGTACAATGTGACCACCACAGACTCCTCCTGCATCCTGGAGGTCCTTAACGCAGACAGGGTGGAGGCCACCGGTAGATACTCTTGTGAAGTAGACAACGGAGTCGGAAGTGACAGATGCGAAGCACAGATTTCAATTCTAGGTACAATTATTAAGCAGCATGAAGGGTTTATTCATTCAGTCAATAATTCATTCTTTCATGTGTTCATAAACCACCATCTTCTGCTTCAGAACGACCGTACTTTGTTGAAAAGATGGAGCCAGTGGAGGTATGTCTGGGCGAAGCAGTAACCTTGAAATGCAGTATTTTAGGAACTCCCGACATCTCCCTAGCTTGGTTTAGAGCCGGCGGAAAGCTCCGCAAATCTGACACCTGCTCCATGGAGTTCTCTAAAGGTGTTGCCACTTTGAAACTGACCAAAACCACCAAGTTCGATCACGGTGAATACGTCTGCACGGCAGACAACCGGATCGGATCGGCCTCCGCCAGCTGTATCCTGACAGTGACAGGTGATGCTTGTTTACATACTTCTTTTTTTATTTAAATCAATTCTGCGTGGTCTTGTTCAGAGAGAGTGTTAATGGATGCTCTCACTTGTAGTTTTCCTACCTTATATATTATAATGTTTTCTCTGGTTATAAACTGTTGGGTAAATACACATTTCTTTGAGTAGTTCTCTGACTGTTGGTACATGTGACCCATAAAGCATAATCAGCCTTTGAAGTAAATGCATGGCAGCATAACCACTGGCACCTGTCTAACCCACGCCTTGCTTCTCCCAGAACCGGTGCGCTTTATCAAGAAACTGGAAGACACTACTTTCATGGTTGGTAAGCCTCTGACTCTGGCGTGCACCTACGCCGGCAGTCAGAGGGTCTACGTCACCTGGAAGAAGGACGGCAAGATGATCTGGGCGTCTTATCAGTATAACGTTAGGACGACTGATTCAGTTTGCTTCCTGGATGTCCTCAACAGCGACCGCCCAGAGGCAGCTGGGACTTACACTTGCGAAATGTCCAACAAAGCGGGAACAGACGTCTGCCACGCACGTGTCACCCTAGGTAAAGTCACAACTCTTAACACACCACCTGCTTTATCCATTAACTGTGTCCGCCTGTTGTATAGAGCATTACAGCGGTGTGTGGTCTTTAAGTAGGGTTAGATAAAGTGTAGACCACCATCTGCCTGCTAGCATAACATACTGTAGGCTTCATGCAACTAACCCAACCATTACTCCTCTCAGAGCCGCCGTGCTTCCAAACAAAGCTGGAAGACACTCTTCTCAGACTCGGTGAACCTCTGAGCCTCAGGTGTACGTACACCGGGAGCCAGAGGATGAGCGTCACCTGGAAGAAAGACGGTAAACTCATCTGGGCTTCATACAAGTACAACGTTAAGACCACCAACGATTCCTGCGTCCTGGAGGTCCTCAACAGCGACCGCGAAGAAGCCGTAGGAAAATACACGTGTGAACTGTCTAACGCTGCGGGAACCGACGTCTGCCACGCCGATGTCAAACTAGGTAACGCTAACGCATCCTGCTTGCAGTTAATGCATGAAGTTAATAACACCTCCAGGTAACCACTCACATATGCCTGCGCGCTGTATTGCTTTACGTACAGGTAAACGTCCCAGCCTCTCTTTCTACGCATGAGAACATCCACGGAGTCCTTCGGATACTTCCAGACTCATAGCGTGTCCTACGCATGTTCGACCTCAGTGGTTTCTGTGACTGACCTCCACATTGCTTCTCTCAGAGCCCGTACGCTTTGTGAAGAAGCTGGCGGACGTGAGCCACCAGCTGGATAAGCCTCTGAAGCTGCAGTGCTCGTACTCCGGCAGCCAGAGGGTCTACGTGACGTGGAAGAAGGATGACAAGCTGATCTGGGCTTCTTACCTCTACAATGTCAAAATCACCGCCTCCACCTGCACTCTGGAGGTCCTCAACGGCGACAGGGCTGCCTCGGCCGGGAAATACACGTGCGAAATTTCCAATGCCGAAGGCAGTGACACCTGTCACGCTAACGTTAAAATAGGTAACGCTGTACAAACGTCCCCCTGTGTGGTTCCCGTCACTAACCCTAACGTTCGGTGTAGTTCTCGTTTCCTGTGGTCTTGTCTCCTGTGGTCTTGTCTCCGTTGGTAACACGAAGGGAATTTGATGACATCTCAAATCCTGGGTTATTCTGTTGGTGTGTTCATGGTTAACTTGTGGTTGTTGGTTTGAACAGATAAAGATTATACTTAAGGTTTTAAAGGTCCGTCAGAGCGTGTGTTCCACATTGTTGTGGATGGATCATCTGAATATTGGCTTGCTCTAAAAAGGGATTTTTTAGTCTTTGTGTTTTTCTTTATTTGCTCGCTTGTATGTTGCAGGTTGTTTGTATGTCGTCCTAAGTGGCTCTCTGTTTTCCCAGATGCTCTGTGAAGGCCCGGTGGCCTCGTGATGATGATCTGAATTTCAAAACCCCTTCCCACTGTCAAAACATGGCATGACTTTCTCTCCCCTCTCCCCGATAACAGAGCGCAAAGTCCCTCCCAACTTCACCAAGAGGCCCTCGGAGTCCATGATGGATTCTGTGGGTAAGATGGTGAAGATGGAGGCTCGGGTGTCCGGCTCGCAGCCGCTGAGCATCACCTGGTACAAGGACAGCAACCAGATCTACGGCTCCGACAAATACGCCATGAGCTTAGAGAACAACGTGGCCGTGCTGTCCGTCAGAGACTCCAGCAGCTCTGACGGCGGCGTGTACTCCTGCGAAGCGTCCAACGAGGCCGGCAAAGCTTCCTGTCGGGTGACTCTGAACATCACAGGTATATCGGTTCATTCATCTCTATAGTCTACTGATGATCTACTGCTGTAGTGTGTTCCTCTGAAAGGGCAATCATCTCCAGGTAAAACCCAACATTTCTACCATGAATAGATCTTCATGTTTGCAGGAGGTGAGAACAGTCAGATAACACAAGCTGCATCTGTGGTCAGCCGACCAACAGCAGCGGATGATTGTGTTAGCATTAGTACTCCAGGAAGTTGCACAGTTATATAAGAGGACACTGAAGGATCCATGTTCTGTTCTTTGGCCACTGTAAATATTCTCACAAATATGTTTTGTGCAGAGAAGATAACTTGTATGGATGCAAAGAATGTATTTTTGTAATCAAGCACTGGGAAATGTGGAGGAAGATACTAGCTTGGTTGCTGGTTCAAATGAACGTTTAATCCAGGACACAGTTCTTCAGCCTGTGAACCAAACTCCCATCTTGCTGCGTATCAGCAGCTGGAGTGTCTTTCTGACGGCTGTGTAGTTGGGTTCATTTCAGATTTAGGTCAATGAAGACTGAAACACAAAGACTTTTAGGTCTGCAGGAGGTGCCCGTCCAGTTCCACTTTTAAACCCTTCTTCCACGCTTCTCCTCCAGAAACTGGCCAGGCTCCGAAGTTCGATGTTCCTCTGGAGCCGGTGACGGTGAACGAGGGCGAGAAGCTGAGCCTGAAGTGTCATGTGACCGGCTCCCCTCCTCTGAACATCCAGTGGATGAAGGACAGGAGGGAGCTGAAGTCCAGCGGGAACACTCGCATCACGTTTGTTGGCGGGTCGGCCTGTCTGGAGGTCAGCCTGGCCTCAAAGAGCGAGGCTGGGGATTACCTCTGCAAGGCTTCCAACGCCACCGGCAGCAACTTCTGCAAGTCCAAGGTCACCTTGAGAGGTAGGCTTTTCATTATCTAACAAACCTTCTCAGTTTGGCTGTTTTTTCCCCGGCCTGGATACCTTATATGATTAACCAGGAGCATGTGTTTCGGTGCTTTGGGATCATTTAGCTAAGATAATATAGAATAGGAATAATAAATTGAATCCTTGTGTTTTACCATGTAATTTACTGAAATTACATCTGCGGATAAGCTTATTGTTCCTTCAACTTTCTGATAAAAGCCTTGCAAAGTTTACAATATGTTCAAAAAGTGAAATATGTTACTGTTTGTTTACCTCCAAAACACACAATTTTAAATATTGTGGGTTTAAGGTTTATGGTTATAACTTACAACCAAAGTACTCGATAACGAGTCCCCCTCCTTCACTGCTGCTGGTGTTTGAGGCTGGGCTTCTTTATGCCGGACTCACCTGGTCATGATTTCTCTTCAGACTCAGGAGTGAAGGTTTCCCCCCCGGAGGCCGCTGCCCCGGCTGCAGCCGCCCCCGTCAAGAGGCTGGACAACCTGTTCTTCATCGAGGAACTGCAGACGGTTTCTGCCACTGAGAGTAAGTGGGATGCAGTTTGTGAAACAGAGAACTCACTGCTACATAGCTTGAGTACCTACCTACCCACCTACCTACCCACCTAACTACCCACCTACCTACCCACCTACCTACTCACCTACCTACCTACCTACCCACCTACCTACCTACATACCCACCTACCCACCTACCTACCGACTGACTGACCTCTCTCTCTCTCTCTCTCTCTCTCTCTCTCTACCCCACCTACCTACCCACCTACCTACCCACCTACCTACCCACCCACCTACCTACCGACTGACTGACCTCTCTCTCTCTCTCTCTCTACCCACCTACCTACTCACCTACCTACCCACTTACCTACCTACCTACTCACCTACCTACCCACCTACCTACCCACCCACCTACCCACCTACCTACCTACCTACCCACCTACCTACCTACCCACCTACCTATTCACCTACCTACCCACCTACCTATTCACCTACCTACCCACCTACCTACCCACCTACCTACTCACCTACTTACCCACCTACCTACCTACCCACCTACCTACCTACCCACCGACTGACTGACCTCTCTCTCTCTCTCTACCCACCTACCCACCCACCCACCAGAACCTTGAAAAAGAACATGTGTGTGTGCTAGTGAGGGGAAGTGTATGTGTGTGTGTGTGTGTGTGTGTGCTGATGAGCGGAGGTGTATGTGTGTGTGTTGGTGATACCTGGTCAAGGAGTGTATGTGTGTGTGCTGGAGACAGGAGGTGTATGTGTGTGTGTTGGTGATATCTGGGTCAAGGAGTTTATGTGTGTGTGCTGGAGACAGGAGGTGTATGTGTGTGTGTCAGGGTATCTGGCTCATGGAGTGTAGGTAAGAAGGTTTATATATATAGGATTACTTTAAAACAGTCCCAAATAATACATGTTCACTTCAATACAGTTTAAGATAATACCTGTTTACTTTAATACAGTTTAGAACAATATCGGTTTGCTTTAGGAGGTAGTGTCGGTCAGGAGGGAGTGTCGGTCAGGAGGTAGTGTCAGTCAGGAGGTAGTGTCGGTCAGGAGGAAGTGTCGGTCAGGAGTTAGTGTCTGTCAGGAGGAAGTGTCGGTCAGGAGGAAGTGTCGGTCAGGAGGTAGTGTCGGTCAGGAGGAAGTGTCGGTCAGGAGGAAGTGCCGGTCAGGAGGAAGTGTCGGGTCAGGAGGAAGTGTCGGTCAGGAGGAAGTGTCGGTCAGGAGGTAGTGTCGGTCAGGAGGAAGTGCCGGTCAGGAGGTAGTGCCGGTCAGGAGGAAGTGTCGGTCAGGAGGTAGTGTCGGTCAGGAGGAAGTGCCGGTCAGGAGGAAGTGCCGGTCAGGAGGAAGTGTCGGTCAGGAGGAAGTGTCGGTCAGGAGGTAGTGTCGGTCAGGAGTGTAGGAGCAAACAAAATAGTGGTGGCTTAAAGCCCACCTCTGCTCCGCGCCGTCCTTTAGATGAGCCTGGTCAGATTTAATAAAAGGAGTTCAAAACACCGGCATAAAAGTTATAACAATAATCTGATTGTAATACAGTAAAAAACACAATACGAAATACAGAGTGCCCTGAAACAGAGCACTCCAGGTTCCCCGCTCTACTGCCGTGCGATACAGATAACGGGACCAGCCAGTCAGAAACAGGGAGCATTTTGCATGAAGAAACAACAGTATATATGGACATATTTGGGGCGGAGAGTCACTTCTTATCTTCCACCGGACTCCACTCCTTTAATTTCCCACGGAAGGTTTCACACAAACTATTCTTTCCCAAACAATCAAACATTGTACACAGATATATTGGTATCAAACATTGTACACAGATATATTGGTGCTTGGGATTATATTGGCCCCAGAAAGAACCTTGAAAAAGAACATGTGTGTGTGCTAGTGAGGGGAAGTGTATGTGTGTGTGTGTGCTGATGAGCGGAGGTGTATGTGTGTGTGTTGGTGATACCTGGTCAAGGAGTTTATGTGTGTGTGCTGGAGACAGGAGGTGTATGTGTGTGTGTCAGGGTATCTGGCTCATGGAGTGTAGGTAAGAAGGTTTATATATATAGGATTACTTTAAAACAGTCCCAAATAATACATGTTCACTTCAATACAGTTCAAGATAATACCTGTTTACTTTAATACAGTTTAGAACAATATCGGTTTGCTTTAGGAGGTAGTGTCGGTCAGGAGGGAGTGTCGGTCAGGAGGTAGTGTCAGTCAGGAGGTAGTGTCGGTCAGGAGGAAGTGTCGGTCAGGAGTTAGTGTCTGTCAGGAGGAAGTGTCGGTCAGGAGGAAGTGTCGGTCAGGAGGGAGTGTCGGTCAGGAGGAAGTGCCGGTCAGGAGGAAGTGCCGGTCAGGAGGAAGTGTCGGTCAGGAGGAAGTGTCGGTCAGGAGGAAGTGTCGGTCAGGAGGAAGTGCCGGTCAGGAGGAAGTGCCAGTCAGGAGGAAGTGTCGGTCAGGAGGTAGTGTCAGTCAGGAGGTAGTGTCGGTCAGGAGGAAGTGTCGGTCAGGAGGTAGTGTCGGTCAGGAGGAAGTGCCGGTCAGGAGAAAGTGTCGGGTCAGGAGGAAGTGTCGGTCAGGAGGTAGTGTCGGTCAGGAGGAAGTGTCGGTCAGGAGGAAGTGTCGGTCAGGAGGAAGTGTCGGTCAGGAGGTAGTGTCGGTCAGGAGGTAGTGTCGGTCAGGAGGAAGTGCCGGTCAGGAGGAAGTGTCGGTCAGGAGGTAGTGTCGGTCAGGAGGGAAGTGTCGGTCAGGAGGGGTCAGGAGGAAGTGTCGGTCAGGAGGGGTCAGGAGGAAGTGTCGGTCAGGAGGAAGTGCCGGTCAGGAGGTAGTGTCGGTCAGGAGGAAGTGCCGGTCAGGAGGGAGTGTCGGTCAGGATGTAGTGTCGGTCAGGAGGAAGTGTCGGTCAGGAGGTAGTGTCGGTCAGGAGGAAGTGTCGGTCAGGAGAAAGTGTCGGTCAGGAGGGAGTGTCGGTCAGGAGGTAGTGTCGGTCAGGAGGAAGTGTCGGTCCGGAGGTAGTGTCGGTCAGGAGGAAGTGTCGGTCAGGAGAAAGTGTCGGTCAGGAGGGGTCAGGAGGAAGTGTCGGTCAGGAGGAAGTGTACGCCCCTTCATGTTCTTCGTGTTTCCTCTGCAGAGGGCACCGCCACCTTCATCGCTAAGATCAGCGGAGACCCGATCCCCAGCGTGAAGTGGATGAAGGGCAAGTGGAGGCAGATCACCCCCGGTGGTCGCATCTCCATCGAGCAGAAGGGCCAGGACGCCAAGATGGAGATCAGAGAGGTGACCAAGTCGGACTCGGGTCAGTACCGCTGCGTCGCCACCAACAAACACGGAGAGATCGAGAGCAGCGCCGACCTGGAGGTCAGCAAGAAGGAGGAGGCGGCGGGACTGGGAGACATCCGGACCCGGCTGAAGAAGTACGGAAACATGCTGTATGAGAAATACAGACAAACACACTGCAGAGGCTGTAGTACGTTACACTAAGAGCCAACACATTGGTTTGAGAAACAACCTAAATATAGTTACAAGTTATAAAGCTATTTCAAGTCTTTCTCATCATGTGCTCAGCAGCAACACTGTAGGTACAGGCTCCTCCAACAGAGCAACATGAATATATAGAGGACATCAAACTAACACAACAGATAAAACAATAGAACAAAGCAAACACAAAGCAATAGTGCAAGCTAGTTTCATTCTCACATGAATAAATAAATAGTGTTGGTGAACGACATTATGTGAATGTGAGTTCAGAATCAAGCCATAAACTGCATTATGTGTTGAATTTGAATCACCATTATTACACAGCTGGAGAGGTTTTGCACCGTAGACCACGGTGTGAGACGTATTTCTAGCGAAGTTCCCTCTGACTTTGTTGGTTGTACTCCAATTGAGTAAACAAGAGTTTCTTGATATGGTCTTTGAGGATAAATGAGAAGTTGACATTGAGGAAGATTCATTGACAGAACTCCGTCCCCTTTACTAGCAGAGGATCTGAGATTTCTCACGTCTCATTGTGTTCTTGATGTTTTCCAGGACTCCCTCGAAGCAGAAGAGTCCCAAGAAGGAAGGAGACTTCAACATCGTGGACCTGCTGAGAGAACACAACCCCAAAGACTACGAGAAGATCCTGCAGGAGCACGGCATCCACGACTACCGTGCCATCCTGCAGGCCATCGAGTTCCTGAAGAGGGAGAAGGAGATGGAGAGCGGGAAAGTGGTAAAGAAAATGGTCTTTATTTCACTTCCTGTCCCCTGGTCTGCTATTGGACCAGGTAGATGCTGCCTTCAGGGTCCAACGCGGGAATACACCATCCCTAAAGCAGCCGCGCAGAGACACAGCGAGGCTAGCTGTTTCTACCCCACTACAGTCTTTATGCTCAGCTAATGTTAGGTTAAGTTAACATGCTGTGTCTCCATATGTATCAGAATCAGGTTTATTACCAGGTAGGTTAACACATATGAGGAATTGACTTGGTGTTGTGGTTATCGTACTGTCAGAGAAAGACGACGTTTGCTTCCCTTTTTAAAGTAGCTATCAGAGTGGAGAATGAGGACATGTTGTCTCTGTATCTCTGCAGGAAGTGGAGCATGGAGGCCAGGTGGAGGAAGAGGACATGGCTCGCCTCATCCAGCAGCTGGAGGGACGCGTCAGCACCGAGGTACAACATGCAGAACCTAATATAAATGCAATCATTAGAATTGTGCAAATGAGTTACTTTAAAGGTCTCCTATGATGCAAAATGCACTTTCTGATGTCTTCTCTGAATCACCGTGTGTCTCCGGTGTGTCCCCGTGTGTCCCCATGTGTCCCCGTGTGTCCCCGTGTGTCCCCGGTGTGTCAGGAGACTCAATAAGTGATGTCTTCTCTACATCACCATGTGTCCCCAGTGTGTCCCCCGTGTGTCCCCGGTGTGTCCCCGTGTGTCCCCGTGTGTCCCCGGTGTGTCCCCGGTGTGTCAGGAGACTCAATAAGTGATGTCTTCTCTACATCACCATGTGTCCCCGGTGTGTCCCCGGTGTGTCCCCGTGTGTCCCCGTGTGTCCCCGGTGTGTCCCCGGTGTGTCAGGAGACTCAATAAGTGATGTCTTCTCTACATCACCATGTGTCCCCGGTGTGTCCCCGTGTGTCCCCGGTGTGTCCCCGGTGTGTCCCCGGTGTGTCCCCGGTGTGTCAGGAGACTCACTAAGTGATGTCTTCTCTACATCACCATGTGTCCCCGGTGTGTCCCCGGTGTGTCCCCGTGTGTCCCTGGTGTGTCCCCGGTGTGTCAGGAGACTCACTAAGTGATGTCTTCTCTACATCACCATGTGTCCCCGGTGTGTCCCCCGTGTGTCCCCGGTGTGTCCCCGTGTGTCCCTGGTGTGTCCCCGGTGTGTCAGGAGACTCAAAAAGTGATGTCTTCTCTACATCACCATGTGTCCCCGGTGTGTCCCCCGTGTGTCCCCGGTGTGTCCCCGGTGTGTCAGGAGACTCAATAAGTGATGTCTTCTCTACATCACCATGTGTCCCCGGTGTGCCCCGGTGTGTCCCCGTGTGTCCCCGTGTGTCCCCGGTGTGTCCCCGGTGTGTCAGGAGACTCTCAAAGTGATGTCTTCTCTACATCACCATGTGTCCCCGGTGTGTCCTCCGTGTGTCCCCGGTGTGTCCCCGGTGTGTCAGGAGACTCTCAAAGTGATGTCTTCTCTACATCACCATGTGTCCCCGGTGTGTCCCCGTGTGTCCCCCGTGTGTCCCCGGTGTGTCCCCGTGTGTCCCTGGTGTGTCCCCGGTGTGTCAGGAGACTCAATAAGTGATGTCTTCTCTACATCACCATGTGTCCCCGGTGTGTCCCCGGTGTGCCCCCGGTGTGCCCCCGGTGTGTCCCCGTGTGTCCCCGGTGTGTCCCCGGTGTGTCAGGAGACTCAATAAGTGATGTCTTCTCTACATCACCATGTGTCCCCGGTGTGTCCCCGTGTGTCCCCGGTGTCCCCGGTGTGTCCCCGGTGTGTCAGGAGACTCAATAAGTGATGTCTTCTCTACATCACCATGTGTCCCCGGTGTGTCCCCGTGTGTCAACGCTGTGTCCCCCGTGTGTCCCCGGTGTCCCTCGTGTGTCCACGGTGTGTCCCCGGTGTGTCAGGAGACTCACTAAGTGTTGTCTTCTCTACATCTGTTTGGGGTGTGGAGCAGGACACTTCAGAGACATGTCCTTAGTAACAGCTGGAAGAGAGGGGGGAGGCTACAAGGATCTGTTTGGGGTTTGGAGCAGGACACTTCAGAGACATGTCCTTAGTAACAGCTGGAAGAGAGGGGGGGGGCTACAAGGACCTGTTTGGGGTTTGGAGCAGGACACTTCAGAGACATGTCCTTAGTAACAGCTGGAAGAGAGGGGGGGGGCTACAAGGACCTGTTTGGGGTTTGGAGCAGGACACTTCAGAGACATGTCCTTAGTAACAGCTGGAAGAGAGGGGGGGCTACAAGGACCTGTTTGGGGTTTGGAGCAGGACACTTCAGAGACATGTCCTTATATCTGAGACCTATAATATCTGCCTATAATAGGAGCCCTTTAAAAGAAGTCAGCCTGTTGTGAGAATGAATTCCTAAACTAACTTCTAAATGATTCAGAAGGAAGTGGATTCATTGGGTTATTTGTCCTCCCAGCCGGTGTCGGTCCTCGAGGATATCAGCGACCAGTCGGCTCCGGAGAGCCAGAGCGCCACCTTCCAGTGCCGCCTGCGCATCAACTACCCCGAGATCTGCCTCACCTGGTACAAAGGCACGCAGAAGCTGGAGGCCGGAGACAGGTACGACATTGGCAGCGAGGGCGAACGCCACTTCCTGAAGATCAAGAAGTGCTCGGGCCAGGACCAGGGCAACTACCGGGTGGTGTGTGGACCGCACATCTCCAACGCCAAGCTCACCGTCACAGGTACGCACTCACTTCCTGTCCACAGAGAGACCGGCCCCTTCCTGTCTGTAGCGTTTTCTTACCACCAGGTGAGCCGTGCCGAGCTAACCCCCACTGACCTCTTCACATGTGTGTACCTGTTTATCTTGGATGTGTTCCTGAGTTGTTCGTCCTCCTTATTCTGGGTGTGTTCCTCTGCCTTTATATCCAGTGTGCATTTGGCTTGACTTGGTTCCTCTTAATCTGCTTCATTTAGCTTCTTCCTCTTGCCTTTGTTCCTCGTTATCCTGTGTTTGCTTGTGTTCAGTTTTTCTCTCGACCCCCCTCTGGCTCTGTCTCATGATCAAACCCCTCTCTTATGACTCGGGTGGTTCAGGGGAACAGATCCAGTTCACTAAAAGCATCCGGAGCATCGAAGTGAGCGAGCGCCATCGCGCCACCTTCGAGTGTGAGCTGGGTTTCGACCACGCCTCCGTGGCGTGGTACAAAGGATCATGGGAGCTCAGCGAGAGCCCAAAGTACGAGTTCAGGACGGACGGCCACCGCCACTTCATGACCATCGTCAACGTGACAGCGGAGGACGAAGGTCTGTCCTAAACCGCAGAATCTGACCATTAATATAGATTCATTTCATATTGAGAGATTCAAATGTTTCTATTCAATCACCTTATGAAGCCCTTCCTCCACTTCCTGTTCAAACCCGTATGTCTCGATTCCTCAGGTTTAGCGCTATCAGCTTTGTAAACAGGGAGTTTAATTAGAGATCATCCACAGCCACACTGCACATCCTCTGTTAGTGGGTAACCACATATTGCTAATCTAAATAGTGAGTTCCATGCCTGGAAAAACTGTTAATAACTAAATAACAGTTGGTATAAAACCTTAAAAACAGTTTATTTGGCAAGTAAAGGTTGATACAGCTGGGGTTATAGCAATTACACTGGACACAGGAAGTGCCAACACATAAGACCTGGTGGTCACTGTGTGGAGGTTACAGTTCAAGGTTAGTTTATTTATATAGCACATTTTAAGACACAGGCAATTCAAAGTGCCTCACATTTAACACATAATAAAAAAACACACAAACAAAGAAAAGCGATAAAATAATGGCTTCAGCTAAAAGTGCAATTCTAAGGCACGGTTAAAGGTGACATAGATGTTATAGTAAAGGCTGGTGGTGAAGAGAGATGTTATGGCAGAAAGAGATGTGGTAATAAATGATGGTGTTATCTCTGTAGGCGTGTACTCGGTCATCGCTCGGGTCGACGCTCTGGGTGAAGCTCGCAGCTCGGCCGAGCTCTTCCTGTCGGGCCGAGGTCCGTAAACACAAACGCTATCTTTAGTTTGAATTGAAGTTAAGTAATGAAACGCTCTAACTTCATGTTGTCTCCGCAGAGGTGGGCTTAGGCAGCGCCCCTCAGGGTGAGTACTTTCAATAAATACAGCCAGTCAAACTTCCTCCCCTTTAATTACAAACTGAAAGAGACAGTCCTCGCTTTAGGCCTTCAAATGTTCTATCGTTTGGTGGGTTTGTATTTATTTGTATTATTTAACAGAATACGCTTATGATATAAAGACTATCCACAAATACTTGGGTATTGCAATCTGGTCTAAATAATATTTAACGTGAAAGTGCAAAATAATATATAATATATATATATTAAAGCGAGGCACATCAGCTGATTGGTTCAAATAACTGGTATTTTGAAAGGGAGGAACTGTGGACTTTGACTTTGGCTTCAAACAGTCTAAAGATCTAACTAAAGGAGATGTTGTGAGTTAATATTAACGGTGCTGTTCGACCCGCAGACGTCCCCGACTCCCTTCAGTTCCCCGGCGCTGCCTGTCTGTTCGTTAGAGGTGAGACTTCCTGTCTCTCTTATAACTCTTTATATACCAATATAAAAACATATTCTCATTAATATCTTCTTCTGCCTAAGATTCCTCTCAGTCTTATCTCTACGAAGAACGGACAGTGACAGGTACAGCAGATATTCATTTATAATATTTAACCATGAGTACTAACGGTTTATGAAGACTCCATCCTAAACGTCATCCTCCTGAATAACCGTGACCTCGTTAATATTCTTCTGTATCATTACTGTCATCCATCATCAACTCAAACTCCATCCATCGTGTGAACCCTTTAACACCCGTTAACAACCAGGTGAACCCTTTAAGAACCAGGTGAACCCTATAACAATCAGTGAACCCTTTAACAATCAGTGAACCCTTTAACAATCAGTGAACCCGTTAACAACCAGGTGAACCCGTTAACAATCAGTGAACCCTTTAACAATCAGTGAACCCTTTAACAACCAGGTGAACCCGTTAACAACCAGGTGAACCCTTTAACAATCAGTGAACCCTTTAACAACCAGGTGAACCCTTTAACAACCAGGTGAACCCTTTAAGAACCAGGTGAACCCTTTAAGAACCAGGTGAACCCTATAACAATCAGTGAACCCTTTAACAATCAGTGAACCCTTTAACAATCAGTGAACCCTTTAACAACCAGGTGAACCCGTTAACAACCAGGTGAACCCTTTAACAATCAGTGAACCCTTTAACAATCAGTGAACCCTTTAACAACCAGGTGAACCCTTTAAGAACCAGGTGAACCCTTTAACAATCAGTGAACCCTTTAACAACCAGGTGAACCCGTTAACAACCAGGTGAACCCGTTAACAATCAGTGAACACTTTACATCAAGTGAACCCTTAAACAACCAGGTGAACCCGTTAACAACCAGGTGAACCCTTTAACAATCAGTGAACCCTTTAACAACCAGGTGACACCCTTTAACAACCAGGTGAACCCTTTAAGAACCAGGTGAACCCTTTAAGAACCAGGTGAACCCTATAACAATCAGTGAACCCTTTAACAATCAGTGAACCCTTTAACAATCAGTGAACCCTTTAACAACCAGGTGAACCCTTTAACAACCAGGTGAACCCTTTAACAACCAGGTGAACCCTTTAAGAACCAGGTGAACCCTTTAAGAACCAGGTGAACCCTATAACAATCAGTGAACCCTTTAACAATCAGTGAACCCTTTAACAATCAGTGAACCCTTTAACAACCAGGTGAACCCTTTAACAACCAGGTGAACCCTTTAACAACCAGGTGAACCCTTTAACAACCAGGTGAACCCTTTAAACAACCAGGTGAACCCTTTAAGAACCAGGTGAACCCTTTAAGAACCAGGTGAACCCTATAACAATCAGTGAACCCTTTAACAATCAGTGAACCCTTTAACAACCAGGTGAACCCTTTAACAATCGTTAACAATCAGTGAACCCGTTAACAACTAGGTGAACCCGTTAACAACCAGGTGAACCCTTTAAGAACCAGGTGAACCCTTTAAGAACCAGGTGAACCCTTTAAGAACCAGGTGAACCCTATAACAATCAGTGAACCCTTTAACAATCAGTGAACCCTTTAACAATCAGTGAACCCGTTAACAACCAGGTGAACCCGTTAACAATCAGTGAACCCTTTAACAATCAGTGAACCCGTTAACAACCAGGTGAACCCGTTAACAATCAGTGAACCCTTTAACAATCAGTGAACCCTTTAACAACCAGGTGAACCCTTTAACAACCAGGTGAACCCTTTAAGAACCAGGTGAACCCTTTAAGAACCAGGTGAACCCTATAACAATCAGTGAACCCTTTAACAATCAGTGAACCCTTTAACAATCAGTGAACCCGTTAACAACCAGGTGAACCCTTTAACAACCAGTGAACCCTTTAACAATCAGTGAACCCTTTAACAATCAGTGAACCCTTTAACAACCAGGTGAACCCTTTAAGAACCAGGTGAACCCTTTAAGAACCAGGTGAACCCGTTAACAACCAGGTGAACCCGTTAACAATCAGTGAACCCTTTAACAATCAGTGAACCCTTTAACAACCAGGTGAACCCTTTAACAACCAGGTGAACCCTTTAAGAACCAGGTGAACCCTTTAAGAACCAGGTGAACCCTATAACAATCAGTGAACCCTTTAACAATCAGTGAACCCTTTAACAATCAGTGAACCCGTTAACAACCAGGTGAACCCGTTAACAATCAGTGAACCCTTTAACAACCAGGTGAACCCGTTAACAACCAGGTGAACCCTTTAACAATCAGTGAACCCTTTAACAATCAGTGAACCCTTTAACAACCAGGTGAACCCGTTAACAACCAGGTGAACCCTTTAACAATCAGTGAACCCTTTAACAATCAGTGAACCCTTTAACAACCAGGTGAACCCTTTAACAACCAGGTGAACCCTTTAAGAACCAGGTGAACCCTTTAAGAACCAGGTGAACCCTATAACAATCAGTGAACCCTTTAACAATCAGTGAACCCTTTAACAATCAGTGAACCCGTTAACAACCAGGTGAACCCGTTAACAATCAGTGAACCCTTTAACAATCAGTGAACCCTTTAACAACCAGGTGAACCCGTTAACAATCAGTGAACCCTTTAACAATCAGTGAACCCTTTAACAATCAGTGAACCCGTTAACAACCAGGTGAACCCGTTAACAATCAGTGAACCCTTTAACAACCAGGTGAACCCGTTAACAACCAGGTGAACCCTTTAACAATCAGTGAACCCTTTAACAATCAGTGAACCCTTTAACAACCAGGTGAACCCGTTAACAACCAGGTGAACCCTTTAACAATCAGTGAACCCTTTAACAATCAGTGAACCCTTTAACAACCAGGTGAACCCTTTAACAACCAGGTGAACCCTTTAAGAACCAGGTGAACCCTTTAAGAACCAGGTGAACCCTATAACAATCAGTGAACCCTTTAACAATCAGTGAACCCTTTAACAATCAGTGAACCCGTTAACAACCAGGTGAACCCGTTAACAATCAGTGAACCCTTTAACAATCAGTGAACCCTTTAACAACCAGGTGAACCCGTTAACAACCAGGTGAACCCTTTAACAATCAGTGAACCCTTTAACAATCAGTGAACCCTTTAACAACCAGGTGAACCCGTTAATAACCAGGTGAACCCTTTAACAATCAGTGAACCCTTTAACAATCAGTGAACCCTTTAACAACCAGGTGAACCCTTTAAGAACCAGGTGAACCCTTTAACAATCAGTGAACCCTTTAACAACCAGGTGAACCCGTTAACAACCAGGTGAACCCGTTAAACAATCAGTGAACCCTTTAACAATCAGTGAACCCTTTAACAACCAGGTGAACCCGTTAACAACCAGGTGAACCCTTTAACAATCAGTGAACCCTTTAACAATCAGTGAACCCTTTAACAACCAGTGAACCCGTTAACAACCAGGTGAACCCGTTAACAATCAGTGAACCCTTTAACAATCAGTGAACCCTTTAACAACCAGGTGAACCCGTTAACAACCAGGTGAACCCTTTAACAATCAGTGAACCCTTTAACAACCAGGTGAACCCTTTAACAACCAGGTGAACCCTTTAAGAACCAGGTGAACCCTTTAAGAACCAGGTGAACCCTATAACAATCAGTGAACCCTTTAACAATCAGTGAACCCTTTAACAATCAGTGAACCCTTTAACAACCAGGTGAACCCTTTAACAACCAGTGAACCCGTTAACAACCAGTGAACCCTTTAACAACCAAGTGAACCCTTTAACAATCGTTAACAATCAGTGAACCCGTTAACAACTAGGTGAACCCGTTAACAATTAGGTGAACCCTTTAACAATCGTTAACAACCAGTGAACCCTTTAACAACCAGGTGAACGCTTTAACAATCGTTAACAATCAGTGAACCCGTTAATAACCAGGTGAACCCGTTAACAACCAGTGAACCTGTTAACAACCAGGTGAACTCTTTAACAACCAGGTGAACCCGTTAACAACCAGGTGAACCCGTTAACAACCAGGCGAACCCGTTAACAACCAGGTGAACCCGTTAACAATCAGTGAACCTGTTAACAACCATGTGAACTCTTTAACAACCAGGTGAACCCGTTAATAACCAGGTGAACCCGTTAACAACCAGGTGAACCCGTTAACAACCAGGTGAACCCGTTAACAACCAGGTGAACCCGTTAATAACCAGGTGAACCCGTTAACAACCAGGTGAACCCGTTAACAACCAGGTGAACCCGTTAACAACCAGGTGAACCCGTTAACAACCAGGTGAACCCGTTAACAACCAGGTGAACCCGTTAATAACCAGGTGAACCCGTTAACAACCAGGTGAACCCGTTAACAACCAGGTGAACCCGTTAACAACCAGGTGAACCCTTTAACAATCAGTGAACCCGTTAACAACCAGTGAACCCTTTAACAACCAGGTGAACCCGTTAACAACCAGGTGAACCCGTTAACAACCAGGTGAACCCGTTAACAATCTATAATATTTGTTAACGATCGTGTGAACCGGTTTGCAGAAATGTAATAATTCCTTCCTGTCGCAGAAGAAGATTATCTGCACAACCTGAATCTGTAAATTGCAACATTAAGATCTTTAATTTTAAACGAGTTTTAATAAGATTAAAATCCATTTGAATTGGTTTTGAATCCAGGATTAGTGGAGACTGCATCTTGATATCAGACCTCAGTCTTAACATTCATTAAACAATTACATTTTATGGACCTAATCTCATCCATTTAAATTACAAATGTAATTTCATATAAATTAAGCATTGATTTAGATTAAAGTCTGAATGTATGGTGTTTGTGATTTCATCTGGAAAATAAGACTGTTGATCTTCTTCTGCACAAACTGCACATCTTGAATTATCTTTAAATATTATTATTATCTTTATTATTATTATTGATTGTGATTATCTTCAATGTGTAGCTGTGGAAAGAGTCGAAGAGACCGTCTCTGTTCACTTCTCCTCCACAGGTATCAACACTTTATCACACTAAAACTGTCTCACATCTTCAATTACCTGTCTGTCTGCACCTGTCTGTCTCTACCTGTCCGTCTGACAGCTTCAATTACCTGTCTGTCTGACAGCTTCAATTACCTGTCTGTCTGCACCTGTCTGTCTCTACCTGTCTGTCTGACAGCTTCAATTACCTGTCTGTCTGCACCTGTCTGTCTCTACCTGTCCGTCTGACATCTTCAATTACCTGTCTGTCTGCACCTGTCTGTCTCTACCTGTCCGTCTGACATCTTCAATTACCTGTCTGTCTGCACCTGTCTGTCTCTACCTGTCTGTCTGACAGCTTCAATTACCTGTCTGTCTGCAGCTGTCTGTCTCTACCTGTCCGTCTGACATCTTCAATTACCTGTCTGTCTGACAGCTTCAATTACCTGTCTGTCTGCACCTGTCTGTCTCTACCTGTCCGTCTGACATCTTCAATTACCTGTCTGTCTGCACCTGTCTGTCTCTACCTGTCTGTCTGACAGCTTCAATTACCTGTCTGTCTGCACCTGTCTGTCTCTACCTGTCTGTCTGACAGCTTCAATTACCTGTCTGTCTGCAGCTGTCTGTCTCTACCTGTCCGTCTGACATCTTCAATTACCTGTCTGTCTGACAGCTTCAATTACCTGTCTGTCTGCACCTGTCTGTCTCTACCTGTCCGTCTGACATCTTCAATTACCTGTCTGTCTGCACCTGTCTGTCTCTACCTGTCTGTCTGACAGCTTCAATTACCTGTCTGTCTGCACCTGTCTGTCTCTACCTGTCCGTCTGACATCTTCAATTACCTGTCTGTCTGCACCTGTCTGTCTCTACCTGTCCGTCTGACATCTTCAATTACCTGTCTGTCTGCACCTGTCTGTCTCTACCTGTCTGTCTGACAGCTTCAATTACCTGTCTGTCTGCAGCTGTCTGTCTCTACCTGTCCGTCTGACATCTTCAATTACCTGTCTGTCTGACAGCTTAAATTACCTGTCTGTCTGACAGCTTCAATTACCTGTCTGTCTGACATCTTCAATTACCTGTCTGTCTGACAGCTTAAATTACCTGTCTGTCTGACAGCTTCAATTACCTCTCTGTCTGACAGCTTCAATTACCTGTCTGTCTGACAGCTTCAATTACCTCTCTGTCTGACAGCTTCAATTACCTGTCCGTCTGACATCTTCAATTACCTGTCTGTCTGACAGCTTCAATTACCTGTCTGTCTGCAGCTGTCTGTCTCTACCTGTCCGTCTGACATCTTCAATTACCTGTCTGTCTGACAGCTTTAATTACCTGTCTGTCTGACAGCTTCAATTACCTGTCTGTCTGACAGCTGTCTGTCTCTACCTGTCTGTCTGACATCTTCAATTACCTGTCTGTCTGCAGCTGTCTGTCTGCAGCTGTCTGTCTCTACCTGTCCGTCTGACATCTTCAATTACCTGTCTGTCTGACAGGTTTAATTACCTGTCTGTCTGCAGATGTCTCCTCTTGTCCTCTGCCTGTCTGTTGCCAATTGTATTCGTCCACATACTCTACCTGTCTGTCTCACATCTTTACACACCTGTCTATCTGACTTCTTTACACGCCTGTCTGTCTCTACCTGTCTTTCTCACATCTTTATACACCTGTCTGTCTCTAAGTTGGTTTTCCTCCCTGCAGGAGTGAGACAGGCAGTAGGAGAGACAGGCGAGTGGACAGAGACAGGAGACGTGTCTTCAGGTAATGTCCTCTTCACCTGTCTCACTGCTAGAAACGGTCTCACTGCTAGAGGCTGTAGACATCAGGCCGCTCGTGGTGTTTGTCCTGAAACGCTTCCTGCTGCTTCTAGAAGCTTCTCTCTTTCCGTAGAGCAGTCTTATCCTTCTTCCTCTTCCTCCTCTTCCTCCTTCTCTTCCTCTTCCCCCTCTTATCCCTCCCCCCCCCCCCCCCCCCCAGTGTGTTAACATTGCCTCTCTTCTCCTCAGTGTCTGAGGTTTTCAGTTCGGAGGATCAGAGATCTTCAGCTGCCTTCAGAGGTACATACCGCTTTTATTCTCTTAAATTATACCCACTTCCTGTTTGTCTTTCATGTACCTCCTCTTGTTGTTCTGTCTGTATTTAAATCTCTTGATGAGTTCTTGATGTTAGCGTTGATCAGAAATCTGACATGGTGATAATATTTTAAAGAATCTGAAGCGAGGAAGACGAAGGACGAGCCAATGCGAGGAGACGCCGACCAATCAGCAGGTAACACCCAGACCCATCTTATTCTATCTTATTTGATCTTATCTTATTTGATCTTATCTGATTTGATCTTATCTGATTTGATCTTATCTGATTTGATCTTATCTGATTTGTCTGTCCTCTTAGAGTCTTTGTCGGCTCACTGTCTTTACACCAAACGGGAATATGTAAACAAATTAATGAATGAAAAATATTTATTTACAAAGATTGTTTGTTGCTGTCAGTAAAGCTTCATGTTGTTCAAGAGTCTCTGCTGATCTTCCTCAGATGCGTTCAGAGCATCGTCGTCTGTCCGTTCGTCCATCTGTTATTAATGTATCTTGATGTTCTGTCTGTTATCCGTTCTTTCTTCACCTCTTCTTTACCTATTTCTCTGTTAACCTTGAAGAACCTGAACAAAAGGTTCCCAGAAAGCTCTCTCCGGAACCTTACCAACCAAAACCTTCAGTCAAGCCAAAAACCATTCCCCCCGAGCCCAGACCAAGGGCGGAGGAACCCAAAGAGCTGAAAACTGAAACTAAAGAAGCCAAGGCTGAAGCAAAGACACCTCAAGAAGCCCCTAAAGCCAGAGGTAAAGTACACGTATTCTTCTGTTCTATAAAGACGTTCTTTAACCCAGTGTTTCTAGTTGTTGGTTCCATGTTGCTGTGATCTGCAGGTATAACTCTTCAACCTGGTTCTTGAGTGTTGGTCACTGTAACCTCTTTAAATGTATTTCATGTATCTGGGGTTTGGGTTTCAGGAGGTTTGGATGAACCTTTGCTGTAATGTTTTGCCTACAAGCTCCAGCTAGTTTCTACAATAATCTTCTGATAAATGTGGAGGAAAACCTCTTAATGTTCTGATGTCAAACCAAGGTCTGGGACCGTCTGTGAACTCTTTGACTTGTGTTGTGATGTGTTTCTGTAGCAGCACTCGTTAGAGTGGACTGTAATGTTGTTTGTTACCAGTATGTTATTGAACATATATAATGTTCTTTAAAGCCGCAGAACGTCCAAAGCCTGAAGCAGCTGTAGTTCAGCCTCTTGCAGCAAAGGTTACCCCCCCCATCAGCAGAACCTGGTCCTGCTAAAGGTACTGATATCTTTAGAGTCCTTCACTCGTTCAGAATGTTCTTTTTCACCTAGCCTTGGTCTTCACCTGTTGGTTAAACTTTACATCATGTTCTCTTAAGTGTGGGAAGAACCCAGACCAGAGGAGCTTGTAGTTCAGCCGTCTGCACCAAAGGTTCCTTCCCCCAAGGCTGAAGCTGCTCCAACCAAAGGTACCGAGACGTTCCTCACTGGTCCTTCTTCTGTTTCCTGTTTGTGCTGTTTCTCATGTTCAAGTCTGTTTCTCCTGTTCTGCTTTAAATGGAATGTAATCTTTCCGAAATATCTTATTCGAAGATCTTTGAGCACTCGTTAGAGTGATGCTGGCACTTTTAAAATGCTCTTAATAAGTTAATCATCTTTTGCATTAATGTTATTCAAAGTTCTCTCAGAGCTGAAGACATCTGAAGCTCCAAGAAAAATGGAGCCAGAAACACCAGGGAAGGTTCTGGAAGAAACACAGAGGGTTCCTGAAGCACCAAAGAAGGTTCCTGAAGCACCAAAGAAAGTTCCAGAAGAACCAAAGAAGGTTCCTGAAGTGCCAAAGAAAGTTCCTGAAGCACCAAAGAAGGTTCCTGAAGCACCAAAGAAAGTTCCAGAAGAACCAAAGAAGGTCCCAGAAGAACCAAATAAGGTTCCTGAAGCACCAAAGAAGGTTCCAGAAGCACCAAAGAAGGTCCCAGAAGAACCAAAGAAGGTTCCTGAAGCACCAAAGAAGGTCCCAGAAGAACCAAAGAAGGTTCCTGAAGCACCAAAGAAGGTTCCTGAAGCACCAAAGAAGGTCCCAGAAGAACCAAAGAAGGTTCCTGAAGCACCAAAGAAGGTTCCAGAAGAACCAAAGAAGGTTCCTGAAGCACCAAAGAAGGTTCCTGAAGCACCAAAGAAGGTCCCAGAAGAACCAAAGAAGGTCCCAGAAGAACCAAAGAAGGTTCCTGAAGCACCAAAGAAGGTTCCTGAAGCACCAAAGAAGGTTCCTGAAGCACCAAAGAAGGTCCCAGAAGAACCACAAAGGTCTCCAGTGGCACACAAAATGGTTTCTGAACCACCACCACAAGACTTGGAAACACCAAAGCAAACTCTTCCGGCTCCAAAGCCTCTGCAACCAGGTAGACAAATCTGAACCTCTTATTAACTAATCCTTCTTCATCTTGGTCTTCTAACTTGGTATTCTTATGTATTACTATTCTTATCCATTAGCTAAAAGTTGATGTGTGTTCTGTCATGTGTGGCGACATGTTGCATCATATCAGTTATCAACACAAAGGGAGATACCACAGGAAACAACAGCTCCAGCTAATGTGCGTCACTGTTTTGTAGTTTGACTTATTGTATTAATTTGTTCCAGGATCTAGATTAGTTTATTCCTTCTGGAGAAGTACTAGTCGACGTAGAGAGGCAGTCATTCACTACACTTAGGATCGCAGCAGAATACATGTCACACTGAAGTCTGTGTTTCTGTGTCTTGATGGTTCTTGTCTTGTGTCTTTCTCTTGGCCACCGCTCCATGGTGCAAATCTTCAATCTTGGGTGAAATCTTAAAAATAACAGTTCCCCAGATGAGGGATCTTAAGGAAACAACAGACGAGTTTGAAGACAGCAGGAAGTCGTCTCTGAGGACGCTTCAAGTAGATAGAATCTCTCTGACAGAGGAAGTCAGGACGTATGAGATGGCAGTGGAGGTGAGGGAGTCGGTGGTAGAAAATCGAGAAATAAGACAGCAGAAAAGGGACAAGGTTTCTTCAGGACACAACCGGGGTCAGCAAGTCGAAGAGCCAGAAGATGAGGTTGAAAAACCAGAAGACCAAGTGTTAAACCAGACAGAAGAATTGTCTTCTAGGTCTGTCCCTCTTACCCTAAAGAAGACTGAACATTTTCCATCAGGAAGAGAAAACACGACTCCACCTGAAGTAACTCGTCCCACGAAGCAAGAAGTTATTCCTCCTGACACTGGATACACATCCCAAAAAGAGGTACCGTCCTACAAGAAAACTCAACAGAAAACACTTGTGGAAGCTGACGTTGTAGTTGTACCGGTACACTATGAAGACATTGAAGAACTGCAAATGGAGGATCTTGTTAAACCCAAAACCTCTTCTACATCTAAAGAAGTCACTGCCCCAAAGAAGCCTAAAGAAGTCGCTGTTTCGAAAAAAGCTGTGAAAGAAATAACTATTCCTCTTGAACATGACACACCCCAAGTCCCAACTCAAACCCCTCCTTCTCCTCCCAAAAAGGAAGTCATGATTACTAGGAAGATGGAAGAAATCTGTGCCTGTCTAGAAGATGTTGTACCTCTGGAAAAACCGACCCCTGTGTCTGCAGACGAGTCCTTTGAAGAAGAACTGAATCCAGCAACAGGATCCATACCAGCAAGTACAGAAGTGTCCTGCCCTGCACCAGTTCGTATCCCTCCGCCTGAGAGAACAGTCTACCTTGACAAAGACATTTCACCACCAAAAGAAGCTGTTTTGCCTACAGAGAAGACCTCTCCTAAACTTCCCAAAGCTTCTCCTGAAGAAGTGACTCCATACAAGAAACCTATCACTAAACCTGAGGTGGCTCCAAGTGAAACACCTGAAGTGCCACCACAGAAGAAGACTGTCACTAAACCTGAGGTGGCTCCAAGTAAAACACCTGAAGTGCCACCACAGAAGAAGACTGTCACTAAACCTGAGGTGGCTCCAAGTAAAACACCTGAAGTGCCACCACAGAAGAAGACTGTCACTAAACCTGAGGTGGCTCCAAGTAAAACACCTGAAGTGCCACCACAGAAGAAGACTGTCACTAAACCTGAGGTGGCTCCAAGTGAAACACCTGAAGTGCCACCACAGAAGAAGACTGTCACTAAACCTGAGGTGGCTCCAAGTAAAACACCTGAAGTGCCACCACAGAAGAAGACTGTCACTAAACCTGAGGTGGCTCCAAGTAAAACACCTGAAGTGCCACCACAGAAGAAGACTGTCACTAAACCTGAGGTGGCTCCAAGTAAAACACCTGAAGTGCCACCACAGAAGAAGACTGTCACTAAACCTGAGGTGGCTCCAAGTGAAACACCTGAAGTGCCACCACAGAAGAAGACTGTCACTAAACCTGAGGTGGCTCCAAGTAAAACACCTGAAGTGCCACCACAGAAGAAGACTGTCACTAAACCTGAGGTGGCTCCAAGTGAAACACCTGAAGTGCCACCACAGAAGAATGAACCTCCTCTCCCTGAAGAAGAAGCTCTTGTCTTTAAAACGCCTGCTTCCCTGGCACAAACAGTATTCAGCCCCGAGGTGGATTCTGCCAAAGAAGTAAGAAGCTCTCCAAGAGAAGATGATGAAAATGCAAAGAAGAGCAAAGAACAAACTCTTCAGACAGGTATTCTTATTAGAGCCGCGAAGGCTCGTGATCGCCATAAGATCAACCCTCTTAAAGAACCTCACATGTACACACACATTATACCACTGACGGTACATATTACACTAATGGTCACAGTAAGCCTTCCTCGTTGTCTCTAGCGTGTTTTGTGTCAGTACTTTGCAATGGTTCGTACTAAAGAACCTCTCTTGGTCTATTGACCCCTTTCCCTTCTCCTCTTCTCCCCTGTTTGTGTTGTTGTCTTCTTGATTGACCATGTTTTTTTTCTTGGTCGTAATCTTGGTTGTATTCCCAAAGCGTCTCCCCCAGAGGAGAGGAAACCAGCTGCACCAAAGTCTTCACCTCCTGCAGCCGCTGCTCCTCCTGCAGGTAGTCCGCTCACTAAATGCTGTGTGAAACTGCTGGCTCATCAAGAGTCTGTTTCCTCTTCTGTGTGTGTTCTTCATCTGTATTTCATGTTGTGAACTGTTCCTGTCACTGCTTATGTTTCCACCAACTGTTGTCTTGGTCTTGACCTTGGCATCTTGTTTTCCCAAAGCGTCTCCCCCAGAGGAGAAGAAACCATCTGCACCTTCAGCTCCTGCACAGAAGCTTGCTCCTTCTGCAGGTATACTCCTTCTTCAGTATGTTGTTGTGAGCTAAATGTCCGTCTGTTGTCTTCTGAGCTGACTGATCACCCTCAGTCTCATCCTGCGTCTGTCTGTCTTTCATTGACCGTGTTGTTGTGTTGGTCATGACCTTGGCATCTTGTATGTTAAAGTGTCTCGTCCAGAGGAAAATAAACCATCTGCACCAAAGCCTGCAGCTCCTGCAGCTAAAGTCACTCCTCCTGCAGGTAGTCCTTTCACCTTTGCACATCTGTCTTCTGTTTGTGTTGTATCTGGAGACAGAGACCTTTCATGTTTTCTGATTCCTCTCTATCTGTGCACTTGTAAGCACTCTTAACATCTTGAATGTGTTGAATGTGTCTTGTTCGTGACCTTTGGTATCTTGTGCTCCTAAGTGTCTCCTCCAGAGGAAAAGAAAGTGTCTGCACCAAAGACTCCAGCAGGTAGTTCTTCTGTTTGTCCTCTGTTGGTCTACATTCTTTAACTGTCTGGGTAGTTCACTTTTGTCAGTATCTTGTTGACCAGATCTTTGCCAGTGATTTAATCAAGTTGGCGTTCTTGTAGCTCAAGTTTCACCGGTGGCCAAGACACCCTCCCCACCGGGCGTGCAGGCCTCTCCGGCAGCCTCTCCGCCTGAAGGTAACACTTCTTCTGTAGCTCTCATCTATGTTCAATATGTTTATGAAGATCTCTTCTGTTAGTCCCCGGCTTTAAAGCGTTTCTTATGTGACGCTTCAGTCTTCATAAAAGGCAATCTGAGCTTTGATTGTAGAAATGCCTTTCATGTCTAGTTCTGTCTTTAACTGTCAACCTAATGTTTGTTTAATTCAAGTGTTTCATATTAACTATACATGTTAAAAAGAGTCCAAATAACCTTCAAAATAATCTCTTGGTGCGTTCAAAGTTACGTTACTGTAACAAAAGCATGCCACACTTTCTTGACTCCAGTCTGAAAAAATACATTAACCTTCTTTGGTTTGTATTGTGTTGACTTGTTTCTATCTCTTTTAAATTATTGCAGACAAGGGACCAGTTTCAGCACCTGGACCAACTACAGGTATACATCCTGCCATATTAGTTATTCTCTTACAACCAACATATCTCTTGTTTTACATGTTGGAGTGGTGTGAGTCCTGTGTTGTAAAGTGTCAGATGAAATGTTGAGTTCCCTGTTTGTGAATGTATTTACTGCCTCAACCACAGTGGCAGCTCTTAAGCAAAAGGGTAAGATCCCTGTTCAGGAGACGAAAACCCCTGAATCTCCTAAGTTGAAGAGTAGGGTTCTCCGAGGACCCAAAGAGAAGGAGCCGGAGCCGGAGGTTGTTAAGTTGAAGAAGGTCCTGGTGAAACCTCCAGAGCCTGAGAAACAGGTCGTAACCCATAAAGCAGAAGTGACGAAGCTCCAGGATGTAGAACTGGCGGTTCACGGACTTCACGAGAGAGATGATCGAGAGATAATCACCCTCGGGAGGACCGAGCGAGTCTTCACGGCGGAGGAGCAGACGGCTCAGTTAGGCCAGTTTGAGGAAGCTGAGAGGTTAACAGTTACAGTGAAAACAACAGAAAAAGTAGGATGGACAAGAACTCCAAAATCTCAAAAAGAGGAAGAACCTGAGGTGCCAAAGGTTGAGAAGAAGAAAATAACCAAACTGCCAAAGGCTGATGAAAAGAAAGACTCAACCAAACTGAAACCCTTTGAGAAATCAGGGAAACCAGAAGAAGAACCGCAAAGGATCCAGCTGAAAAAGGTGCCAACTAAGCCCAAAGAGCCAGAGAAGGAGGTCATAACTCAAAAATGTGAAGTGACGAGGCATTATGATTCAGAGCTGAGCGTTCAGAAACTTCGCCATCGAGAGGATCGAGAGCTGCTAACGGTGGTAAGGCCTGAACGAGTCTTTACCACCGCTGAAGACTCGCCTGACTCGGGTCACATGGAGGAACTGGAGGAACTTGAGACAGAAGATGAGAAGTCCAGATGGACCCGAACCCCTAAAGCACCAAAAGAGGAAGAACCAGAACCAGATTTTTCTAAAAAGAAAATAAAGAAGTTGCCAAAGAAAGATGAGGAGCAAGAAGCAGTGACTTTGAAACCTTTTGAAAAACCTAAGAAACCTGAAGCCCCTGAACCTGCCAAATCTACGGAAGAAGCCGAGGCAAAGACAGACACTGAACGCACTCCATACAAGAGAGTCGAGACGCCTCAGATAGATCAACCTGCAGCTGCGATAAAACACAACGAAGACCAACCCGCCCACTCGAGTCCAGAAGTCACTGCTGACGTCGGCAAAGACCAGGTCATGTTGAAGCCTTTAACCAAGCCAGAGAAAGCGTCTGAGGCAGAGAAAAAGAAACCTGTGGATACAAAGGTACCCCGTCAAGCTCGAAGTGAGGAAGCTCCTAAAGATCTTAAGAAAGTAGAAAAGACTGCAAAACCCCAAAAGGATGATGAGAAAGAGGAAGCTGCACCAGACAGGAAGGCCAGTCCACCGGGGAAGAAAGAGACCCCACAGAAACAAGCAGACATCTTAAAGAAAGGTGTCGAGCTCAAAAAGACTCACTCGCCAAGAGCCGGTAAAGATAAGGTAGACGAAGAAAAAGCTGTCAAACCCATCGAGCAGCTGAAGAAGGCCGAGCTGAGGAAGACTCCATCACCTAAGGTGGAAAAAACGATTTCACCTAAAGACTCAGTTGAAGCTGTCACACTCAAAAAGACCCCGAGGAAAACCCCACCGGAAGAAGCTCCCGGTAGAGGAAGGATCCCACTGGGGAAGGAGGTTTCCCCCGGGGCCGTGCAGATGCAGAAGGTTCCCACCCAGCCGGAGGAGGAGGTGTTTGAAGAGGAGGCGGAGGTGAAGGAGGGCGAGGAGGAGGACGAGGCCTGGGGCTGGGAACTGGTCCCCCCCGAGGACTGGGAGGGTGAAGCGGTGGACGGGGAGCGGCAGACTCCCGGCATGCCAGGCGCCAGACGAGGTGAGACCAAGGCCGACGTCTGAGGACTCTGGAGCCCCTTCATCCATCTCAAAACTCATCTAATCCTCATCACGCCATCTGCAGCTCATGTATTCATCCGCCATTCTTCCACCGAGACGCTGTCATTTCATGTCTGTCCTCAATGTGTTCATCATGTCCTCCACCCATGTTTGTCTTCATCTTGTCCCATTTAGGGAGCGGAATTGTAAGATCGGTTCCTGGTAAATGACTAGGTGCAAAGCCTTTGGAAAGCGTCAATAAGAACAACCAGTTCTCGATTCCCATCCCTACCCCATTAATACTCATCTTCATCTCAGTGATGTCCATCATATAATGTCTGTCCTCAATGTGTCTTCATCATGTCTTTCACAACACCTAGTACCTTTCTAGTTTGTCGTTTTCCTGCATCGTCCATTCATGTTTGTCTTCATCTTGTCCCATTCAGGGACGGGAACTTGGAAGAAGCACTTCTCAATTCCCGTCCCCACTCCCATTATTCTTTCATCCGTGAATATCTACTCCATCTTCTTCATCCTCTTCATCTCCGTGCAGTCCTCATGTTGTCCTTCCAATATTACCTTAGCTTCAGCTTATAGTGTTTTTATATTCTTTCATCTTGTGGTCCTTTTATTCTGTCCATCTCTGTCCTCTTCACTGAGAATGTCCTTTCAATGTTCTCATGTCTGTGAATGTGTACATCTTAGTCTTGGTTTCCGCTGGATCATCAGAGGAACTCTAAACTCCTCTTGTTGTCTCTTGTTCAGATGGAAAACCATCAGAGGAGGCGCCAAAGGGCCGAGGCCGAGGACTCGGGGGTATGAACTGATATCAAGTAGTTCATGTACTAACGTTTTCTCTTTGGGTGTTTTCTTATCTGTCCTTTCTTACAAAACCTAATGTGTTTGTCAGCTTTTCATCTTCTGGCCCCAAACTTTTTCTACGTAAATCTGTCGGACAGATTTAAAATCTTGTTGTCTTTGAGGCAAACCTCTTGTACGTCTGTTACTGTAGAGGTATCAGGAAGTAGTATCACATACCCAATCACCAGGTATCTTTACATGCATACACTTTAGGGCTGCAACATAAGATAGACAGAAAAAACAAACTTCAACTATTCGATCATTTAATGATTTGAGTCATTTTAAAGTTTGAAATGAAAGTCTGTTTTCAGTTTCTCAACTCCTTAGACATTCAAACAAATCACATCGGACTGAGAAGTTTTGATGGCCTTTTTCTGATATGTTCTGATGTTTTATAGCCTAATATAAGCCATCATTAGAGGCTGCTCTACCACACTGATATCAGCCAATAGAAACACTGCATTTGGCTGAAATCAATGTTTATATTGTCAATATTTCTGCAATAGCACAGGTAGGTATTTAGCTTCTCCCTCTTCCTCTTTGTGTGGTTTGTTGTTTATGTTCTTGTGTTCTTTGGTAACCCTGTAGCAGCTCAACAGAGTGACTGTATGCTTCAGACTCTTTACCCTAACCCTGTGTTATGTTACTTCCACTGATTGACGTCTTACCTACGGTAGGCTCAGTGTCTTCAAACCTTCCCTCTGTGTGAAGTCTGATATGAGTAAGTAACATTGTGTCTGTGGCCTTGCAGCGAGACAGACCCCGTCTCCCGGTGATGCCGGCAGAGGCCGCGGCCTGAAGCCCGGAGGAAGAGGCCCGACCCCCCCGGAGGATCCCTTCGGAGGGTTCAAGCTGAAGGCGGTGCCTCTGAAGTTCGTGAAGAAGATCAAGGACATCTTGCTGCTGGAGGCCGAGTCCATCGGATCCTCCGCCGTGTTCGAGTGCGAGGTGTCGCCCTCCACCGCCATCACCACCTGGATGAAGGACGGCACCAACCTGCGCGAGGGCCCCAAGCACAAGTTCACCGCTGACGGCAAAGACCGCAAGCTGAACATCATCGACGTGCAGCTGTCGGACACTGGCGATTACACCTGTGTCGCCAAGAACGCCGGCAAGGAAATCACCTGCACCGCCAAGCTGGTGGTGGAAGGTAAACACAGATTCATTAGAGGATGGTCTGAGGTTGTTTCTGTCTGCAGCCCAGGGCCCTCAGGGGCTGGACCTACTTTATGACGCCGTTAGGCCTCAGCACGCCTTACACACACGGCTCAAGGAGCTGACTTGAGGTCTTTGAATGAAGCGTTGTGAAATTGAAACTTAAATAGTACTACTTAAACTTTAATACTAAAAGAAAAGACAATAACTTAGTGCAATACATATTATTACATACATTTCCAGTGCAATACATCGATTCAAACAAGCCAGACTTTTGTAAGAGCAAGAAAAACATTTGAGTTTTCAGTTTGAGAGATCTGTAGACTTATGTAGAAGTATGGAATATGAATCTTCAGCATCCATCCAACAACTTAAACAGAAGTAAATAAACATCATGTGCAGCGAGGCGGGGGTCGTTAAGGTCTTCACGACCCCCGCCTCGCTGCACATTATTCCGCTTGTTACACGGCCACAACTACATAAACCAACAACTTGACTCCATATACTGATTGAAAATGATTTTATTGACTTAAAAATCTTCTTCCGCGGTTCCCGTTAGTGTTTACTTCCTGTCTGTGTTGTTCCGGTGATTTCTCTGAAGTTGCTGTCTTTTAACCTCTTTTCTTGATCCTCCTCAGCAGCGGTCACTATTTTGGTTAGCAGTCTGTTATCAAGTATCAACAACCTCTGACGGGTCCGAATTGACCAATCACAATCGAGTATTGAACTAGGCCGTGTAATAAGGCCAAATGAAGGTTGCAGAAGATGTTAAATGTCTGTCTAAACAAAACACCTACAGATTGTACCTTCTCAAAGACTGAGGTATATCAAAGTTTGCAGCCTTCTACAACAAAAAGGTGTCTAAAACTCACAGTAACTGTCCAAACAGGACGTGTCTCCACCACTAGAGGGCGCTGTACTGCAGTAAAAGCACCTTGAGATAACATTGTATTTAAAGTGTGCTATATAAATGAAATGTTATTATGTTATTATTATGAGTAGTAATAAGCAGACAGGACAGTGTGTGAGAGGCAGTGCATGCAGTCTGGTAACAGGTGTGTTTGTGCAGAGCTGCCGGTGAAGTGGGTGAAGGACCTGGAGCCGGAGACCTCCTGCATCAAGAGCCAGCCCATGTACCTGACCTGCGAGCTGAACAAGGAGCGCGAGGTGGTCTGGAAGAGGAACGGGGCGCTGCTGAAGAAGAAGGCCGGCAAGGTGGCCATCAATATCATCGGCATGCAGCACGCCATCACCATCCAGAACGCCACGGAGGAGGACTCCGGCACCTACACCTGCGAGGTGGAGGGCCAGGAGGACGTGAAGACCACTACCATCGTCAAGGTCATCGGTAAGCAATTCAGAGGAGGTACCGCTAACAGCAGCGTAGCATCAGGGGAGGAAACTAACACCACTTTTAAACCAGTCCACCATCAGGAGCTAAAGTTAGACCAGTTCAATACCAGTCCACCATCAGGAGCTAAAGTTAGACCAGTTCAACACCAGTCCACCTTCAGGAGCTAAAGTTAGACAAGTTCAACACCAGTCCACCTTCAGGAGCTAAAGTTAGACCAGTTCAACACCAGTCCACCATCAGGAGCTAAAGTTAGACCAGTTCAACACCAGTCCACCATCAGGAGCTAAAGTTAGACCAGTTCAACACCAGTCCACCTTCAGGAGCTAAAGTTAGACCAGTTCAACACCAGTCCACCTTCAGGAGCTAAAGTTAGACCAGTTCAACACCAGTCCACCATCAGGAGCTAAAGTTAGACCAGTTCAACACCAGTCTACCATCAGGAGCTAAAGTTAGACCAGTTCAACACCAGTCCACCATCAGGAGCTAAAGTTAGACCAGTTCAACACCAGTCCACCATCAGGAGCTAAAGTTAGACCAGTTCAACACCAGTCCACCTTCAGGAGCTAAAGTTAGACCAGTTCAACACCAGTCCACCATCAGGAGCTAAAGTTAGACCAGTTCAACACCAGTCCACCTTCAGGAGCTAAAGTTAGACCAGTTCAACACCAGTCCACCTTCAGGAGCTAAAGTTAGACCAGTTCAACACCAGTCCACCTTCAGGAGCTAAAGTTAGACCAGTTCAACACCAGTCCACCTTCAGGAGCTAAAGTTAGACCAGTTCAACACCAGTCCACCTTCAGGAGCTAAAGTTAGACCAGTTCAACACCAGTCCACCATCAGGAGCTAAAGTTAGACCAGTTCAACACCAGTCCACCATCAGGAGCTAAAGTTAGACCAGTTCAACACCAGTCCACCATCAGGAGCTAAAGTTAGACCAGTTCAACACCAGTCCACCATCAGGAGCTAAAGTTAGACCAGTTCAACACCAGTCCACCTTCAGGAGCTAAAGTTAGACCAGTTCAACACCAGTCCACCATCAGGAGCTAAAGTTAGACCAGTTCAACACCAGTCCACCATCAGGAGCTAAAGTTAGACCAGTTCAACACCAGTCCACCTTCAGGAGCTAAAGTTAGACCAGTTCAACACCAGTCCACCATCAGGAGCTAAAGTTAGACCAGTTCAACACCAGTCCACCTTCAGGAGCTAAAGTTAGACCAGTTCAACACCAGTCTACCATCAGGAGCTAAAGTTAGACCAGTTCAACACCAGTCCACCTTCAGGAGCTAAAGTTAGACCAGTTCAACACCAGTCCACCATCAGGAGCTAAAGTTAGACCAGTTCAACGCCAGTCCACCTTCAGGAGGGGAAGCTAACAGCAGTTTAGGCTATAACAGTGAAATACTAACATGTTGCTAACGTTGTTCCTCAGATTTGATTTAACATGTTGTCCCTGTGCGCTTGTCAGAGGTGATCAAGGACTGGCTGGTGAAGCCTCTGAGGGATCAGCATGTGAAGCCGAAAGCTAAAGCTACGTTTAAGTGCGAGCTGTTCAAGGACACCCCCAACTGGAAGTGGTTCAAGGGAGACACTGAGCTGGCTCCGTCGGACAAGATCCAGATCGACAAGGACGGCAAGAACGTGACGCTGACGGTCAACAACTGCCAGGCGGACGATGTCTCCGACTACATCATCGCCGTGGAGGACCGCAGATACTCCGCCAAGCTCACCTTGGGAGGTCAGATCCGCTCCGAGACCCCCTTCAGAGGAGGGTCAAGAACCTGGTCTGACCTGCTGTTTGTGTTTCAGAGCGCGAGGCCGAGGTCCTGAAGCCCCTCGCCAGCCAGGAGGTGGTGGAGAAGGAGGAAGCCAACTTCGACACAGAGATCTCCGAGGAGGATGTGGTGGGCGAGTGGAAGCTGAGGGGACAGGTGCTGATGAGGTCTCCGGTGAGTCCGACCAAAGAGAGGGGATTTAAATAAAGAGTATAACACAAACACCATCAGGGGCTAAAGTGCGACCAGTTTAACACCAGTCAAAGAGTGTGATCATCTCAAAGATGAAACTCTGAAGAAAATAACGTTGTATTTTAGAATTGCACATATGTTACGAGGAAAAAAGTACATAACAAAACGATTTTGAGCGCTTACGTGAACTAAATATATTGAGTTAAATACAATGGTAAAAGTAGGATGTTATCCTTGTTGCTAACGGAAGTGTGTCCTGTCTCTCAGACCTGCGACATTAAGTCTGAAGGCAAGAAGCGGTTCATGACCCTGAAGCAGGTTCAGCTGGACCAGGCGGGCGAAGTGTCCTACCAGGCGCTGAATGCCGTCACCACCGCCATGCTCACCGTCAAAGGTACACACACGCACACACACACACACACACAAACATGCACACACACACACACGCACACACACACACACAACATGCACACACACACGCACGCATGCACACACACACACACACACACACAAGCGCACACACACACACTCTCTGTCCCACTGTTGGTCCGAACAGAGGGACAGGTAAGCTTCTCTGTCTGTGAATAACGGCGACTCTCCGCGTCTCTCAGAAATCGAGATGGGCTTTGTTGAGCCGCTGAAGGACGTTTCTGTGCCTGAAAAGAAACAGGCTAAATTTGAATGCACCGTCACCAAGGAGGTGTCCAAGGTGCTGTGGTTCAGGGGGGCCGAAATTGTCACCCCCAGCCCTAAATATGAGATAATGGATGATGGCAGGAAGCACATGCTGATCATAAACAGCTGTGAGTTTGACGATGAGGCCCAGTACACGGTGGAGGTTCTGGGCCAGCGGTCCAGCGCCCTGCTGGCGGTGGAAGGTAAGTGTTGTCCTCATAGGCTTCCTGTTGAGTGTCCATGTTGAAAGTGTCCCCGGCAGAGACCAACCCCCCATCTGTGTGCACTGACCGTGTATTGCAGGCATGAGGCTGAAGTTTGTGCAGCAGCTGAAAGACCAAACTGTGAAAGAAGGTAAAACGGTCCGCTTTGAGCTCGAGCTGTCGCACGATAACGTGCCCGTGGTTTGGTACCGCAACGAGGTGAAGCTCCACGTGAGCAGAACGGTGCTCACGCACGTGGAAGGGAAGAGACACATTCTCGAAATGAGGACGCTGTGTCTCGATGATACCTGCCAGATAAAGGCAGAGGCCAAAGGCATTTACTCCATGGCCAAGCTGACAGTCATAGGTAACTCTTCTTCTGTGGTGCCTGCTCTGTCACAGCCATGCTTCATCTCTCTGTTCCATCTCATGGGAGTCACATCTTCATCCATCTCTGGGGGGGCAGGGGGTCACATCTTCATCCATCTCTGGGGGGCAGGGGGTCACATCTTCATCCATCTCTGGGGGGCAGGGGGTCACATCTTCATCCATCTCTGGGGGGCAGGGGGTCACATCTTCATCCATCTCTGGGGGGCAGGGGGTCACATCTTCATCCATCTCTGGGGGGCAGGGGGTCACATCTTCATCCATCTCTGGGGGGCAGGGGGTCACATCTTCATCCATCTCTGGGGGGCAGGGGGTCACATCTTCATCCATCTCTGGGGGGCAGGGGGTCACATCTTCATCCATCTCTGGGGGGCAGGGGGTCACATCTTCATCCATCTCTGGGGGGCAGGGGGTCACATCTTCATCCATCTCTGGGGGGCAGGGGATCACATCTTCATCCATCTCTGGGGGGGCAGGGGGTCACACATCTTCATCCATCTCTGGGGGGTCACATCTTCATCCATCTCATGGGGGGCAAGGGTGTCCACATCTTCATATCCATCTCTGGGGGGCATTGGGGGGGCAGGGGGTCACATATTCATCCATCTCACCGAGTGTGCGAGGGGGAATCTGAACCAGTGCGTGTGCGAGTCTGACGGAGTGTGTGTGTGAGGGCGAGTCTGAATCAGTGTGTGTTGTGAGGGCGAGTCTGAACCAGTGCGTGTGCGAGTCTGACGGAGTGTGTGTGTGAGGGCGAGTCTGAATCAGTGTGTGTTGTGAGGGCGAGTCTGAATCAGTGTGTGTTGTGAGGGCGAGTCTGAATCAGTGTGTGTTGTGAGGGCGAGTCTGAACCAGTGCGTGTGCGAGTCTGACGGAGTGTGTGTGTAAGGGCGAGTCTGAATCAGTGTGTGTTGTGAGGGCGAGTCTGAATCAGTGTGTGTTGTGAGGGCGAGTCTGAACCATTGCGTGTGCGAGTCTGACGGAGTGTGTGTGTGAGGGCGAGTCTGAATCAGTGTGTGTTGTGAGGGCGAGTCTGAATCAGTGTGTGTCACATCTTCATCCATCTCACCGAGTGTGCGAGGGGGAATCTGAACCAGTGCGTGTGTGAGTCTGAATCAGTGTGTGTTGTGAGGGCGAGTCTGAATCAGTGTGTGTTGTGAGGGCGAGTCTGAATCAGTGTGTGTTGTGAGGGCGAGTCTGAATCAGTGTGTGTTGTGAGGGCAAGTCTGAATCAGTGTGTGTCACATCTTCATCCATCTCACCGAGTGTGCGAGGGGGAATCTGAACCAGTGCGTGTGCGAGTCTGACGGAGTGTGTGTGTGTGTTGCAGAGGGTGACGCGGTGTTCGTGGTGAAGCTGCAGGATTACACTGCGACAGAGAAGGACGAGGTGTCTCTGGACTGCGAGCTGAGCAAAGACGTGCCGGTCATGTGGTTCCATGAGGAGACGGAGGTCATCGCCTCCAAGACGTTGCTGATGAAGAGCGAGGGCACCCGCAGGTCTCTGGTGCTGAGGAAGGTGGAGCAGAGCGACAAAGGGAAATACGTATGTGACTGCGGGACGGACAAGACGACCGCCAGCATCAACATCGAAGGTAACCGTCACCCCGTGTCCGACTGGGGACGTTTCCAGCACACACTGTTTCTCTCTCATCTCACAGCAGCTCTAACTACATTACATGTTCACCATTCCTCATGAAAACCAACAGTGGCATTAAGCAAACATTTAGAGCAAGTAACAATAAGTACTTTTGATCAGGACTTTTTAAAACTTAAATTATTGTTTACTTCCTCCAATAAGGCACGTTCTTTATCTTGTTTTGATAAAACTCTAAGTAAAATAAGTGTTTTTTATATTGAATGAAGTACACGAAGGGACAAACTTGGTCTATAATTTCACAGTAAATCAATGTAATAACAACAACAATGACATTAATAAACATGTTATCCCGCCTGCAGCTCGTGACGTTAAGGTGGTGCGTCCGATCTATGGCGTGGAGCTGTTCGACGGCGAGACGGCGCGCTTCGAGGTGGAAATCTCTGAGGACGACGTCCGTGGCCAGTGGAAGCTGAACGGTGACGTCCTCACCCCGTCCTCCGTAAGACTTCCTGTCCTCATTGAATACATGTTGATACCCTGCTGTCAGAGAGCAAGCCCCCAGGAAGTGCTCCGGACTCTGAGGGAAATATTCATAGTGGCCAAACGGCGGTACTACAACTTCCGTATCAGTCCGTGACGTCAATGGGCCCAGAAAGACTTTCTCCCATTGACTAACATGGGGAAAGAGACGTCTGCAATTCAGCTAAATAAACGACCCAGTATGAACTCTGTGATAGCCCTTATTAGAATCATTAAGTCCTTGAAGTTGTAAAATGCACTTGAAGCCGAATCCAGATTTAATTTCTCTCTCCATTCATTCTACTGAGTGGAGAGCAGGAGATCGGGGTGGGGCTTAATGACAGGGGGCGGGGCTGAAGGGGAATCTCAACGGGTACTTCTGCTCTGACAGCAAGGCATGATGGGTAATCTGTGACGTTTTGCACTCGAGAATCTCAGGCCATTTTGTCCTCATGAGCCAATGGGCAGCTCTCAAAGGAATGAACGACGCTGTATCCAGTTCTTATTATAGATCCATGTCAGAGACTAACTAGTGTGTGTGTGACAGGATGTGGACATCATCGAGGAGGGAGGAAAACACACTCTCATCCTCTACAACTGCAAGGTGGCCATGACGGGCGAGGTGGCGTACGGCGCTGCCAACGCCAAGTGTGCCGCCAACCTGAAGGTCAAAGGTGAGCCACAGATCATACACCTCCTTTACCAGAAGTCTAACCAGGAAGCAATGTTTAAATTACTAAAAATATGCAGTAATCAGAATCTAGTTAATGCCGAGGGTTAGAGTTCAAACAACGCTCTAAGAGACGACAGAGAGAGACGATAAACCGTTAACGAGACAACATTTAATATTCTCTGGGATTAGTCAATCCTGAATGTACATTTGTGATATTGGGCTATATAAATAAACTTTGATTTATAGTTTTCTTTAAATGAATTTACCACTTTATTCCAAAAGAATTTGGGTTTTTGGGAAATGCTTGAGTTGGATCTGAATTATTGTGTACTTATATACACAGAGACAGGAAGTAGTGCTTAGAGACAGGAAGTAGTCCTTAGAGACAGAAAGTAGTGCTGTGGTTCGGTGTCTCACCTTCCTCTGCTTCATCAGAGCTGCCGATGAACTTCCTGACGCCGCTGAGCGACGTGAACGTTTACGAGAAGGACGCGGCGAGGTTCGAGTTGGAGCTGTCGAGAGCGCCGAAGAGCTTCCGCTGGCTGAAGGGAACGCAGGAGCTGCAGAAAGACGAAAAGTACGAGATGATCCAGGAAGGAAACATGTACGTCCTGCAGATCCGCTCCGTCGCCTACGAGGACGAAGCCAAGTACATGTTCGAGGCTGAGGACAAGAGGACGAGCGGCAAGCTTGTCATCCAGGGTACGAGATTAATACACCAAGTTAGACTAATCCCCCTAGTTAGACTAATCCCGCTAGTTAGACTAATCCACCTAGTTAGACTAATCCCAATCCCCCTAGTTAGACTAATCCCCCTAGTTAGACTAATCCCCCTAGTTAGACTAATCTCGCTAGTTAGACTAATCCACCTAGTTAGACTAATCCCAATCCCCCTAGTTAGACTAATCCCCCTAGTTAGACTAATCCCCCTAGTTAGACTAATGTACCTAGTTAGACTAATCCCCCTAGTTAGACTAATCTCCCTAGTTATACTAATGTACCTCGTTAGACTAATCCCCCTAGTTAGACTAATGTACCTAGTTAGACTAATGTACCTAGTTAGACTAATCCCCTAGTTAGACTAATGTACCTAGTTAGACTAATGTACCTAGTTAGACTAATGTACCTAGTTAGACTAATCCCCCTAGTTAGACTAATGTACCTAGTTAGACTAATCCCCCTAGTTAGACTAATGTACCTAGTTAGACTAATTGACCTAGTTAGACTAATCCCCCTAGTTAGACTAATGTACCTAGTTAGACTAATGCACCTAGTTAGACTAATCCCCCTAGTTAGACTAATGTACCTAGTTAGACTAATCCCCCTAGTTAGACTAATGTACCTAGTTAGACTAATGTACCTAGTTAGACTAATCCCCCTAGTTAGACTAATGTACCTAGTTAGACTAATCCCCCTAGTTAGACCAATCCCCCTAGTTAGACTAATGTACCTAGTTAGACTAATCCCCCTAGTTAGACTAATGTACCTAGTTAGACTAATTTACCTAGTTAGACTAATCCCCCTAGTTAGACTAATGTACCTAGTTAGACTAATGTACCTAGTTAGACTAATCCCCCTAGTTAGACTAATGTACCTAGTTAGACTAATCCCCCTAGTTAGACTAATGTACCTAGTTAGACTAATGTACCTAGTTAGACTAATGTACCTAGTTAGACTAATCCCCCTAGTTAGACTAATGTACCTAGTTAGACTAATCCCCCTAGTTAGACTAATGTACCTAGTTAGACTAATCCCCCTAGTTAGACTAATGTACCTAGTTAGACTAATGTACCTAGTTAGACTAATCCCCCTAGTTAGACTAATCCCCCTAGTTAGACTAATGTACCTAGTTAGACTAATCCCCCTAGTTAGACTAATCCCCCTAGTTAGACTAATGTACCTAGTTAGACTAATGTACCTAGTTAGACTAATCCCCCTAACAAGATATTATTCCCGATGTCTGACCTGTGTTTCCTGCCTCAGGTATCCGGCTGGAGTTTGCTAAGCCGATCAAGGATGTGACGGTGAAGGAGCGTGAGACGGCAGAGTTCAGCGTGGAGCTTTCTCACGACAAGGTGCCGGTGATCTGGTACAAGAACGACGTCCGGCTGCACCCCAGCAAGGTGGTGCATATGTCGGACCACGGGAAGGTCCACACGCTGGCCTTCAAGGAGGTCACCATCGACGACACCTCCATGATCAAAGTGGAGGCCATGGACAAGAGCGTGACCGCCATGCTCACCGTCATCGGTCAGTGTCTGACCTGTTGGGAGTTTCTGGGGTTAGAGGGAGGGAAGGTTCAGACGCTTTTAATAAGGAGAGTTTGGGTGGTACAAAATAAACGTTTAAAGCAATTTCTAACAGAGTGTCAGAAATCTACAAATGGAAAAGTCCCTTTAGTGCAGAGAAGCCCCAGATTGAAATACAATTCATTTTCATTTAATTTCAAACCTTTATTTATACAGATAAATCCCATTGCGATCATTGATCTCTTTTTCAAGGGATACCTGCTCAAGTAGTTTCACATGAAACATAAAAACATAAATAGAACAACAAAAGGACATCATACAGCGAGAATTGGTTCCCTACACATTGTTCCTGATGCTTTGAGATAAGATAAGATAGTACTATTGATCCCAATTTGGGAAATGTTTTAATTGAACAGATCCAGAGAAGCTTTAAGCCTTATCTGATAGTTAAAATCATCCAGACAAGTTTGCGAGGCTCAGTATCTGAACCCCAGTATCTGAACCCCAGTCCTTTCAGTTGCTCAGGAAAACAGACTGTGTTTCTAACTTTGAGGTGTTTCTGTGCAGAGGGCGACCTGTACTTCACCACGAAGCTGCAGAACTACACGGCGGTGGAGAAGGACGAGGTGAAGCTGGTTTGCGAGCTGAGCAAAACCACCGCTGACGTGAAGTGGTTCAAAGACGGGAAGGAGATCACGCCCTCCAAGAACATCGCGGTCAGTACAGACGGGAAGAAGCGCATCCTGATGGTGAGGAAGGCGGAGAAGGCCAACATCGGAGAGTACTCCTGCGACTGCGGATCGGACAAGACAGCTGCTAACCTCAATATTGAAGGTGAGTCAGGACTTTGACAGAAGTCTAGATACTTGGGTTAGCATCTGGAGTTAGCATCTGGTGATAGCATCTGGTGTATGAACCGGAGTACCATCAGGGTAGAGCATCATTATTCATGCTTTCATTGCTTTATTTTACAAGGATAGCCTTTATTTACATTTACGGTTCTGTCTGCTTCTTGTTTCTGCCTGTAGTAATACACAGTGATATAGAAGGGATAACACTAAATCAGCCAAGTCAAATAAAGGGTTAACAACTAAATAACATTTAGCAAGGTTGCATTGACTGTTAGATCGAAGCATCAAAAGTCAGAGCAAGATTCCTGGCTGTCTTTGAGATACCCCAACATTTCCCAGAATTCCTGAAACTTGATCATCTTTGAGGCGAAAGGAATGTTAAGTTTCTTCATGTCCTCTAATCCACTTCCACTTTCTGCCTTAAAGAGCGGAGTATCATCAGCATAGAGTTATATGTTTGGATTTCAAGATTTGGTTCACATAAATAATTCTAAATGCAGATATATAAAATAAATATAAACAAAAGCATCTGTTAAATTACTGTAAAGAGGAGAGCACCAAACACAGAGCCTTGAGGGACGCCAGAGATTTAGATGTAGTATTACCGGACAGATATGTCAGATTAATGAGACAGTTTGGTCTCTTTGTTGTCTCTGTTGTTTCTCTTACTGATGTCTAATATCCCTCCCCTGCAGAGAGAGACATTAAGGTGACCCGGCCGCTGTACAGCGTGGAGGTCACAGAGACGGAAACAGCCAAGTTTGAGACGGAAATTTCAGAAGAGGACGTCCACGGGAACTGGAAACTGAAGGGAGAGGCTCTGCACCAGAGCGCTGTGAGTACACATACTACTACTATACATATACAAACTACTACTATACATATACAAACTACTACTATACATATACAAACTACTACTATACATATACAAACTACTACTATACATATACAAACTACTACATTCAAAATGTCTCTTTTGTCTCTCTGTATTTTAAATGTTCTTCCTTGTGTCCCTGCAGGATGTGGAGATGAAGGAGGAAGGAACGAAGCATCTGCTGATCCTGTACAACGTGAAGATGGATATGGCCGGAGGAGTCGACTTCTCCGCTGCCAACGCCAAGTCCAACGCCCAGCTGAGGGTCAAAGGTCAGAGCGCTGTTATTATCAGATGTAAAACTCGGTTCAATCACTCACTGATGAAAGATATAAATGCTAAATGACTGTGGTTGCTGAGAAGTGGAGCATGTTCATCATTTTGTATATTTTTAGAGCAGCTTTTGGACAATTCTGCAATTTTCGAAAAGTTGCCTTACTTTATTAAAGGTATTTAAAGGTATTGAACATAGTCCCGAGGGGACTCTGGTTCGCCCTCACCTCTCACAGCAGGGTTTCTGTGTTGCGTTAGTGGGACAGCTGATCGGCCAATCAGCTGCTGAGTTTATTTTAGCCCTTATCAGGAGTGAGGACCCTCTCTCAGAGGAGCCTCTCCCAGATGCATGCTGGTCCTCAACATGTCCTCCTGCTCCTCAGCGCGCTCCATCGGGCTGCTGCGGCCCCTGAAGGACGTCACGGTGACGGCGGGCGAGACGGCCACCTTCGAGAGCGAGCTGTCGTATGAAGGCATCGCCGTGGACTGGTTCCTGGGCGGGAAGAAGATGGAGGCCAGCGAGAGGGTGAGGGTACACTCTGGGGGTGTGTTTTATTGGAACAGATTCAGTCATAGAATCCTGTTTCCGTTCATAAACTCCGAAAAACTAAAGTCAGAAAATTCGATTTAAATTAATTGCACGTTCATGTTACATCAACAAACTAAACGTTATATTATTACAATTTAATTTAATTTTTAAAAGCTTATTTAATCAAAACGACAAATCAAAAAGAGATACATATCCCGAAAACATTTACAAATGTAGTTCAGGTTTTATTTTATTGTTTTTTTGAATGAATTAAATACATTTTTGAAGGTTTTTTCAGATTTTCTTGTGAAGTGATTCTCAGTCTGTGGAGGCTGCAGTTAAAATAATACCAGATAACATTATCTGTAACACACACAC
>NW_022990636.1:88452-223262 GCF_902827175.1 Gymnodraco acuticeps | reverse complement strand
TCATCGCCCGTCCTCAGAACCAGGAGGTGGTTGAAGGAGAGAAGGCGGAGTTCAGCTGCTCTGTTTCTAAAGACTCGTACGAGGTGAAATGGTTCCGAGGAGAGAAGGAGGCGCAGGAAGGAGAGAAGTTCTCCATTGTGAGCGAGGGAAAGAGACGCGCTCTCATTGTGAAGAGCTGCGAGGTGAAGGACGAGGGAGCGTACGTGGCCCACATCGGGGGCGTGAAGGCGTCCGCGGAGCTGACCGTCATCGGTGAGTTCATCAAAGAGCACCACGTTGTTGTTGTTAAGGAGCACCACGTCCTGTTGCTCTGTGTTGTTGTTTATTAAACTGCTCCGTGTTATTGTTTACTGTGTTGTTGTTTATTAGAGGGCTCTGTGTTGCCTTCATGGGTTCAGAGTGTAATGCTTGCTCTCTTTCAGAGAAACTGAGGGTGATCACGCCCATCAAGGACACGGAGGTGAAGGAGGGAGGAGAGATCGTGTTCAACTGCGAGACGAACACAGAGGGAGCGAAGGCCAAGTGGCTGAAGAACGAGGAGACCATATTCGAGAGCAGCAAGTACATGATGGCTCAGAGAGACAACGTGTTCTCGCTGAGGATCCGCGAGGCCAGCAAGAACGACGAGGCGGTGTACACCATCAGCCTGACCAATCAGAGAGCAGAACAGGCCAAGTGCAGCGCCCGCGCCGCCGTGGCAGGTAAACACGCCTGAACTACACCTGAACTAACCCTGAACTAAACCTGAACTACACCTGAACTAAACCTGAACTACACCTGAACTAAACCTGAACTACACCTGAACTAAACCTGAACTACACCTGAACTACACCTGAACTAAACCTGAACTAACTCTGAACTACACCTGAACTACACCTGAACTACACCTGAACTAAACCTGAACTACACCTGAACTAAACCTGAACTAACTCTGTACTACACCTGAACTAACCCTGAACTAGACCTGAACTAAACCTGAACTAAACCTGAACTAAACCTGAACTACACCTGAACTACACCTGAACTAACCCTGAACTAACCCTGAACTACACCTGAACTAACTCTGAACTACACCTGAACTACACCTGAACTAACCCTGAACTACACCTGAACTAAACCTGAACTAAACCTGAACTACACCTGAACTACACCTGAACTAACCCTGAACTACACCTGAACTACACCTGAACTACACCTGAACTACACCTGAACTACACCTGAACTAAACCTGAACTACACCTGAACTACACCTGAACTAACCTGAACTAACCCTGAACTACACCTGAACTACACCTGAACTACACCTGAACTAAACCTGAACTAAACCTGAACTACACCTGAACTACACCTGAACTAAACCTGAACTAACCCTGAACTACACCTGAACTACACCTGAACTAAATCTGAACTACACCTGAACTAAACCTGAACTACACCTGAACTAAACCTGAACTACACCTGAACTACACCTGAACTACACCTGAACTAAACCTGAACTAACCCTGAACTAACTCTGAACTAACTCTGAACTACACCTGAACTAACCCTGAACTACACCTGAACTAAACCTGAACTAAACCTGAACTACACCTGAACTACACCTGAACTAACTCTGAACTACACCTGAACTAAACCTGAACTACACCTGAACTACACCTGAACTACACCTGAACTAACCCTGAACTAACTCTGAACTACACCTGAACTAAACCTGAACTACACCTGAAATAACCTGAACTAACTCTGAACTACACCTGAACTACACCTGAACTAAACCTGAACTACACCTGAACTAAACCTGAACTAACTCTGAACTACACCTGAACTACACCTGAACTAAACCTGAACTACACCTGAACTACACCTGAACTAACCCTGAACTAACTCTGAACTACACCTGAACTACACCTGGACTACACCTGAACTACACCTGAACTAACCCTGAACTAAACCTGAACTAACCCTGAACTACACCTGAACTACACCTGAACTAACTCTGAACTAAACCTGAACTAAACCTGAACTAACTCTGAACTACACCTGAACTAAACCTGAACTAACTCTGAACTACACCTGAACAACACCTGAACTACACCTGAACTAACCCTGAACTACACCTGAACTAAACCTGAACTACACCTGAACTACACCTGAACTACACCTGAACTACACCTGAACTACACCTGAACTAACCTGAACTACACCTGAACTAACCCTGAACTACACCTGAACTAAACCTGAACTAACCCTGAACTACACCTGAACTACACCTGAACTAACCCTGAACTACAACCTGAACTAAACCTGAACTACACCTGAACTACAACTGAACTACACCTGAACTACACCTGAACTACACCTGAACTAACTCTGAACTACACCTGAACTAAACCTGAACTAAACCTGAACTACACCTGAACTACACCTGAACTAACCCTGAACTAACTCTGAACTACACCTGAACTAAACCTGAACTACACCTGAACTACACCTGAACTAAACCTGAACTACACCTGAACTACACCTGAACTAAACCTGAACTACACCTGAACTACACCTGAACTAACCCTGAACTAACTCTGAACTACACCTGAACTACACCTGGACTACACCTGAACTACACCTGAACTAACCCTGAACTAAACCTGAACTAAACCTGAACTAACTCTGAACTACACCTGAACTAAACCTGAACTACACCTGAACTAAACCTGAACTACACCTGAACTACACCTGAACTAAACCTGACCTAACCCTGAATTACACCTGAACTACACCTGAACTAACTCTGAACTAAACCTGAACTAAACCTGAACTAACTCTGAACTACACCTGAACTAAACCTGAACTAACTCTGAACTACACCTGAACAACACCTGAACTACACCTGAACTACACCTGAACTACACCTGAACTAACCCTGAACTACACCTGAACTAAACCTGAACTAACTCTGAACTACACCTGAACTACACCTGAACTACACCTGAACTACACCTGAACTACACCTGAACTAACCCTGAACTACACCTGAACTAACCCTGAACTACACCTGAACTAAACCTGAACTAACCCTGAACTACACCTGAACTACACCTGAACTAACCCTGAACTACACCTGAACTAAACCTGAACTAACCCTGAACTACAACTGAACTAACCCTGAACTAAACCTGAACTACACCTGAACTACAACTGAACTACACCTGAACTACACCTGAACTACAACTGAACTACACCTGAACTACACCTGAACTAACCCTGAACTACACCTGAACTACACCTGAATTACAACTGAACTACACCTGAACTACAACTGAACTAACCCTGAACTAAACCTGAACTAACCCTGAACTACAACTGAACTAACCCTGAACTACACCTGAACTAACCCTGAACTAACCCTGAACTACAACTGAACTAACCCTGAACTACACCTGAACTAAACCTGAACTACACCTGAACTACACCTGAACTACACCTGAACTACACCTGAACTACACCTGAACTACACTTGAACTAAACCTGAACTACACCTGAACTAACCCTGAACTACACCTGAACTAAACCTGAACTACACCTGGACTACACCTGAACTACACCTGAACTACACCTGAACTACACCTGAACTAACACTGAACTACACCTGAACTAACCCTGAACTACACCTGAACTACACCTGAACTACACCTGAACTACAACTGAACTACACCTGAACTACACCTGGACTACACCTGGACTACACCTGGACTACACCTGAACTAAACCTGAACTACACCTGAACTACACCTGAACTACACCTGAACTACACCTGAACTACAACTGAACTAACCCTGAACTACACCTGAACTAACCCTGAACTACACCTGAACTAACCCTGAACTGCACCTGAACTACACCTGAACTACACCTGAACTACACCTGAACTAACCCTGAACTACACCTGAACTACACCTGAACTAACCCTGAACTACACCTGAACTAACCCTGAACTACACCTGAACTAACCCTGAACTACACCTGAACTAAACCTGAACTACACCTGAACTAACCCTGAACTACACCTGAACTACACCTGAACTAAACCTGAACTACACCTGAACTACAACTGAACTACACCTGAACTACACCTGAACTAACCCTGAACTACACCTGAACTACACCTGGACTACACCTGAACTAAACCTGAACTACACCTGAACTAACCCTGAACTACACCTGAACTACACCTGAACTACACCTGAACTACACCTGAACTAACCTGAACTACACCTGAACTAACCCTGAACTACACCTGAACTACACCTGAACTACACCTGGACTACACCTGAACTACACCTGAACTACACCTGGACTACACCTGAACTAACCCTGAACTACACCTGAACTAACCCTGAACTACACCTGAACTACACCTGAACTACACCTGAACTACACCTGAACTACACCTGGACTACACCTGGACTACACCTGAACTAAACCTGAACTACACCTGAACTACACCTGAACTACACCTGAACTACACCTGAACTACAACTGAACTACAACTGAACTACACCTGAACTACACCTGAACTACAACTGAACTAACCCTGAACTACACCTGAACTAACCCTGAACTACACCTGAACTAACCCTGAACTACACCTGAACTAACCCTGAACTACACCTGAACTACACCTGAACTAACCCTGAACTACACCTGAACTACACCTGAACTAACCCTGAACTACACCTGAACTAACCCTGAACTACACCTGAACTAACCCTGAACTACACCTGAACTAAACCTGAACTACACCTGAACTAACCCTGAACTACACCTGACAAGTAATCTGCTTTGAGGAAATATATTTAAAATAAAAAGATTAAAAAATGGGTACATGAGCCATAAATAAACAACAAATACAAAATAAAAATATGTAATAAATTACCTCTTAAAATACTTACAATAGATTTGTGATGATATTATGAAGTAGTGATATTATGCAGCAGTTTATTAACATGAGACCCCCCTCCCTGCAGAGGAGAAGCTGCGGTTCCTGGACCCCATCGAGGACGTTGAGACTCAGGAGAAGAAGACGATCAGCTTCACCTGTAAGGTGAACCGGCCCGAGGTCACGGTGCGCTGGCTGAAGGCGGGACAGGAAGTGACACTCAGCAAACGCATCGTGTACCGCGCCGACGGCCTGAAGCACACGCTCACCGTCAAGGACTGCGTAATGGACGACGAGGGCGAGTACACCGCGGTGGTCGGAGACGACAAGTGCGCGGCCGAGCTGATCATCAGCGAGGCGCCCACCGATTTCACCGCACAGCTCCGAGACACCACCATCACCGAGTTCGAGGACGCAGAGTTAACCTGCAAGATGAGCAAGGAGAAGGCCGCCGTCAAGTGGTACAGGAACGGACGGGAGATCAGAGAAGGACCCAGGTACGGCTTTCATCAAGTTCTTAAGGGGTACCACAGGGTTCCATCCTGGGCCCTCTTTTATTTACACTATACATGAATAGTAGAGGGGGAATAAATAAATAACATTTATGATTTATGTTCCTGTGTGTTCAGGTACCACATGGAGCGTGAGGGGAAGACGTGCCGGCTGGTCATCAAGGTGTGCCGGCCGGACGATGAGTGTGAGTACGCCTGTGGTGTAGACGAGAGGAGGACCCGGGCCCGGCTCTTTGTGGAGGGTAAGACCTGAGTAAACCTGGATCTGTTTGTCTCTGAGAGTCTCTTTTCCCCCAGTCCTCACCCTGTTTCTCCCCGACAGAGACCCCGGTGGAGATCATCAGACCCCCCCAGGACACGTTCCAGCCCCCCGGCTCCGACGTGGTGTTCGAGGTGGAGCTGAACAAGGACTGCGTGGAGGTGAAGTGGATGAGGAATAATATGATCATCGTGCAGGGAGACAAGTACCAGATGATCAGCGAGGGCAAGATCCACCGGCTGCAGGTCTGCGAGATCCGGCCCAGAGACCAGGGCGAGTACCGCCTGGTGGCCAAAGACAAGGACGCCCGCGCCAAGCTGGAGCTGGCAGGTCAGTGAACGCAACGTCCTGACTTATTATTGTTATTTATATTATTTTTATTATTATTATTTTTATTTTTATTTGTTTTGTATTACTATTTCAATACATGTTTGTATTCATTATTATTAGTATTAGAATTATTAGTGAAATATGTATAATATTTTTTGTATTTCTTATTTCTTCCGACTTATATCCGGGGCTCTCCCAATGTCAGTTTTCTTTATTAATAATAATAATAACAATGCATTTTATTTATTGAGCACTTTTCTTGAAACTCAGACACTTTACAGTAAATTCATAAAAACATAATGAAAGCAACAGACTTAAAATGACTCTTCAGCTGTATCAGGAACCAGAGAGATGTTCCAGGGTTCCTCACTAACCCATCCTCTCTCTGATCCGTCTCACAGCGATCCCTAAGATCAAAACCACGGACCAGAACCTGGTGACGGACGCAAGGAAGCCCTTCATGATGACGGTGCCGTACGACGCGTATCCTCGCGCCGACACCGAGTGGTTCCACGAGGGAACCAGCCTGCCGGTGCAGAACATCGACACCTCGGCCGACAAGACGGAGTACCGCATGAAGAGCCCCCGCAAGGAGGACCGCGGCCGATACCGGATCCTGATCCGCAACAAGCATGGAGAGGGAGAGGCCTTCATCAACCTGGACGTCATCGGTGAGTCCCACTTCCTCTTCCTGTCACCTGGAGTGGAGTGCACCAGCTGGGCGTAAACTGGGCGTAACTCTACGTCCGACGTAGAACCGAAGGTTAAGACCAAACTAAAGTTATGACTAGTGCACCACTTAGACTTAAGTATCCATAGTAACGTAAAACAGGCAAGAAGGATATTAACGATGGCAGGGCGTCTTGTTTACATGTTTAACAATGAAAGGGCATTAAGAAGAGAAAGAGTCGTCCGTGATCGAACAAACCCACTGGACATCTATTCAGACAGTGAACTGATAGAGAGGTTTCGTTTCGGCAGACAAGCCCTTTTTGATTTAATCGAGGAGATCTCCCCTCAACTCCAGCACGGATCAGATCGAAACGCTGCGCTCTCCCCAACCTCGCAGGTGCTGATTGAGCTCAGATTCTACGCAAACGGGGCCTTTCAAAATACTGTGGGAGTCATGATTAATGTTCATCGCACAACTGCATGTCGGGCTATAAGACAAGTTGCATTGGCCCTCCAGCACCGATTTCTTTCTCCGTCAGTTCCCGCTGTAGCTCTGACAAATCCCTCTTTCTCTTTCGGGGTGTGGCCATTTGGGATTCCCCTTGAGTCATCGCTGACGCTGTGGGTGTGGGAATTCCCTCTTATCTGCAGTCCTGTGAGTCTGTAAAATGGTAAAATGGCATTGCTTGGCAACAATTACTGTTTCGCGTGTATTCACGTGGACGCGCATCTTAAGACCAGGCGCAGCTACGCCCGAGACTAGTCAGGCTTGGTGCACTCGGTGTAAATTCGAATCACTACGTCGGACGTAGCTAAGCCCGACGTTAGAGTTAAGCCCTACTTTTCTACGCCCAGCTGGTGCACTCCACTCCTGAGCACAAAGTATCTGTCGCACCCAAAGAATGCTCTAACAGAGAAGATGAACTGCTACCATCTAATGGAGACTCAATAAAGTCAGCCTGAAGCATCCTCTGTGCTCCAGTCAGCCTGAAGCATCCTCTGTGCTCCAGTCAGCCTGAAGCATCCTCTGTGCTCCAGTCAGCCTGAAGCATCCTCATTATCGTATCGTATTATCGTATTATAACAAGTGTTGAGAGCCTGATGAGATGTGTTTCCCCCCCAGACGTCCCCGGGCAGGTGAAGAACCTTCGAGTCGTGGACACGGCTGACGGAGAGGTAAGTTTAGCGTGGGAGGAGCCAGAGAGCGACGGCGGCAGCAAGATCTTGTCGTACGTTGTGGAGAGGCGCGACATAAAGCGTAAGACGTGGACGCTGTCGACGGACCGTGCCGACGCGCCCGAGTACTGCGTGAGCGGCCTGCAGCGAGAGAGCAAGTATCTGTTCAGGGTCTGCGCCAAGAACCGTGTCGGCAGCGGACCGCTCTCTTCCACCGAGGAGGCCGTGCAGGCCAAGAACAAGTTCGGTAAGAAACAGCCCCCCTTCTTCTGCCTCTCTTATATTTAGATGTATCTCTTCTTAAAAAAGCTGACTTTTTTCTTGACATTTGGACTTTTCTCAAGTCTCTCTCACATTCAGAAGTAATTAATAACACCTGTGTGTGCACCATAAGGACTTCCTGTTTGTTCCTTCCTTCTCCCAGACGTTCCCGAGGCCCCGCAGAACGTGGCGGTGGGCGTGGTGAACCGTTACGGTGCCACTCTGTCCTGGGAGCCCCCGCTGAAGGACGGTGGCTCGGAGATCACCAACTACGTGATCGAGCTGCGTGACCGCACCTCTGTGAAGTGGGAGGCGGCCATGGTGTGCGCCGCAGTGGACCGCTCGGCCACGCTGAACGACGTCGTGGAGAACAAAGAGTACATCTTCAGGGTCCGCGCCGAGAACAAGGCGGGCATCGGCAGGCCCAGCGCCGCCACCAAGCCCGTGAAGATCATGGACCCCATCGGTGAGCTGCCCCCCGCTCGTTTAACTTCTGCTGCTGTGTTTCTGTGTACTAACCCCCGCCCCTCTGTGCAGACCGTCCATCCCCCCCCCTGAACCTGAACTACAGCGACCAGGTGCAGACGGCTGTCACCCTCACCTGGGAGACGCCCAGCAGCACCGGAGGCAGCATGATCACCGGCTACATCATCCAGAAGAGTGACGACGGCTCCGACAAGTGGATGCGCTGCAACGCCCGGCTGTGCCAGGACCTGCACTACCGCGTACGACCACTAGCACTATGTTACTCTGATTCATCTAGAGAAGGATTAGGACATATATGAAGTGCTTTTATTTAGTTATGAGATTCAAGTCAATACTTTTCTAAGGAAACTTTTTTCTTAAAATTGTGAAATGTTTCATAAAATCGTGAAATGTTTCTTACATTTTAAGAATGTTTCTTAGAATTCTGAATTTTTTTCAACATTTTCACTTTCTTTTAAATATTTTCACTTTTCTCGAAATGTTGACTATTTTCACAAGATTTCAGGAATAATTTAACTTTTCGCAAAGATCTGACTTTCTCTAAATTGTGTTTTTTCTCAGAATGTTTGACATCTGACTTAAATCTCAGATCTCAAATCATTTCCACGTGTCCCTCACGACCTTCTGTACATGACTTTGTCTTTAGAGCAGAAGTGAAAGGAGGTTCTCCTCCAGCTTTTTGGTTGTCTCTTTCTGTTGTTTACTCTCCTGGTTCTGGTTCCTCTCAGGTGTCGGGTCTGAAGCCGGGTCAGAAGTACCTCTACAGAGTTTCTGCTGAGAACGCCGCCGGACTCTCCGACCCCGCGGAGCAGCTCGGCCCCCTGCTGGCCGACGACCCACACGGTACCTGAAGATATAAAAATTGAACAATACGATAGTCAAATAAATTGTATAAAGTTCATGAACATTGTATAAGATGCACTTTAAAAAAAGAGAACAATGAGAAGTGGAGGGTTTCAATGTTTACTGTTCCCTTATTGCAAATGTTTCTACTCCCTGTAATTGCAAGTCTATCATTGTAACTGGTGAAATGTTCTCAACTGTCTTCTAAATAAAGAATTGTAAAAAAAAAGTTAATATATTCAGATATTTCTGATATTCAGTAAAAGTATAAATCTAAATCTGCCCTGTGTCCTCAGTGGGTCCCCACTTCGACCTGAGTGGCTTCAGGAACGGTCTGGAGGTCATCGTGCCGCAGCCCCTCACCATCAGGGTGCCGATCACCGGGTACCCCACGCCCGTCGCCAAGTGGACGTTCGGAGACAAACAGCTGAGCACCGCCGACGAGCGCGTCTCCATGACGACCAAACCAACCTTCACCGAGCTGATGGTGTCCCCGAGCGTCCGCCCGGACAAAGGAACCTACAGCCTGACGCTGGAGAACGACGTATGCTCCGTCAGCGGAGAGGTGGAGGTCAACGTCATCGGTAACTTCACAATGAGATACTCATTCACACAATGCATGCTCCAATGCATGCTGGGTAGACCTTCCAAAGGGTAGATTCTCCAATGCATGCAGGGTAAATCCCCGGGAGATGGGTGTCAACTGCAGAATAAAATACTCAATAACATTTAAATTGTGCATTTCAGAATAAACTCAAGATTTTAAAATGATAAATAATAATACAAACATTATATATATATACAATTATTAATGTATTGTTCCCTTCCTTTTTCCCCCCAGCATGCCCTAGTGCCCCCAAGGACTTCAAGGTGGCGGAGGTGACGCGTCACCACGTGCACCTGATGTGGGAGGTGCCCGAGCACGATGGAGGGAGTCCTGTCACTCACTTCCAGATCGAGAAGAGAGAGGTGTCCCGCAAGACCTGGGCCAAGGTACCCCTGAGACCCTGACAACGGGTTGCATGTTCATTCATTTTAAAGTACAGATGTAAAGAAACGTGCACAGCCTGCAAAACACCCAGGACAAATAAAGACTGTGGCAGGTCCAGATGCTTCAAGAAGGATAATGTTTACAATTTTTTCAAAGTTCAGACTTTCTCTCTGCATTTCACAAAATTCCCCAAACAATATCTCAATTTCTTGACTTTTCTCAAAGTTCAGACTTTTTCCTAAGTGTTATTTCCTCACTGACGCCTCCTGATTTTCCTCCAGGTGGCAGCGGGCGTGCTGGACCTGGAGCACACCATCACAGACGTGGTGGAGGGGAAGGAGTATCTGTTCAGCGTCACCGCCTGCAACAAGTGTGGACCGGGAGAGCCGGCGTACATCGACGAGCCCGTCAATGTGTCCTCGCCCGCCAGTGAGTCGCTGAGCATCACACAGACCCAACACAAGCTTTCTCTGATATAGCCTCAGACATCAGTCCTCTTCAGATTCACCATATGAAGGCCTTTCCAACATAGAACCGTGTTTGAACCCTGAGTCACTGCCTGACCTGCGTTATTTCGCCCCTCCCCACACAGCTATTCCCGATCCTCCGGAGAACCTGAAGTGGCGCGATAAGAGCGGAAAGTCCATCTTCCTGTTCTGGGAGCCATCGAAGTACGACGGAGGCGCTCCCATCAAAGGCTACGTTGTGGACAAGTGTCAGCGCGGGACGGATAAGTGGGAGCCCTGTGGAGAGCCCCTCCCCGAGCTGAAGTAAGAACTGTTTCCTGCTGTTGAGCCTCCTGTCTGCAGCCAGGTCAAAGCCTTCTAATAACTGTGTGTTTCTCTCTCAGGATGCAGGTGACCGGGCTGATCGAGGGCCAGTGGTACGCCTACAGGATCCGAGCCTTCAACAAGCTGGGGGCCAGCAGACCCTGCAGGGCCACCGACGAGATCCAGGCCGTGGACGCCAGAGGTGGGAGGGGTTTTGAATCAGAGCAGGAAGCATGGGCAGTTATGGAAACATGTTTTATTTCTGCGCAGGAAGTTAGTTTTTGTTAAATGTCTCTGACTCTGTGATGTCTCTGCAGAGCCTCCGGAGATCCAGCTGGACGTGAAGCTGCTGGCGGGTCTGACGGCCCGGGCCGGCACTAAGATCGAGCTGCCGGCCGACGTGAAGGGCAAGCCCGACCCAAGGGTGAAGTGGACCAAAGCGGACCAGGTCCTGCGGGCCGACGACCGCATCACCATGGACACTCAGCCCGGACACTCCAAGCTGTCCATCGCCAACAGCACCCGGGGCGACACCTCCACGTACATCATCGAGGCCGTCAACGCCTGCGGGCGCGCCACCGCCACCATCGACGTCAACATCCTGGGTATGTTACCCAGCATGCACCACAATATCCAAAACTGCACGCCTGTTTGACAATCATTTAGCTGAGGCTTATATCCACTGCAACTTACAAACACTTCAATACACCGACCCTAGAAATAATCTAATCAGGACAACAACAAAACATTTATTAATCATTCGGAATATTGGTTTAAAATATGTCATGTTTATTAAACACAGATATATGACAAAGTTAAATAATGGTTTGAATTACATTTTAAAGGAGTAACGATTTTAGAAGTGTCCGGGCATTCAGTGCATCCAGTACAGCTGACTCATGTCTCAGTGTGGTGTGGTCCTAGACGGACAGTTTGAGTAATGGTCACGTTTTGCCCCATCCTCTCAGATAAACCCGGCCCCCCCGCCGCCTTCGACCTCTCTGACATCACCAACGAGTCGTGCTGCATGGCGTGGAACCCGCCCCGGGACGACGGCGGCTCGCTCATCACCAACTACATCGTGGAGAGCCGACAGACGGACAAAGAGGAGTGGGTGAAGCTGTCGGCCACGGTGAAGCACACCACCTTCAAGGCCTGCAAGCTGACGGCGCTGAAGGAGTACGTGTTCAGGGTCAGCGCTGAGAACCAGTACGGCATCGGAAAGCCGGCCGAGCACGAGCCCATCATCGCCAAGTATTCCTTCGGTACGTTCTATAGAAGTCTATGAGGAACTGTTCTTACTGCTGTCTTCTTTTATCTAGAAGTCTACGAGACAGAAGTCTACGAGACAGAAGTCTACGAGACAGAAGTCTACGAGATAGAAGTCCACGAGATAGAAGTCTACGAGACAGAAGTCTACGAGATAGAAGTCTACGAGACAGAAGTCTACGAGATAGAAGTCCACGAGATAGAAGTCTACGAGACAGAAGTCTACGAGACAGAAGTCTATGAGATAAAGTCTACGAGACAGAGTTATATGAGACAGAAGTCTACGAGATAGAAGTCTACGAGACAGAAGTCTACGAGATAGAAGTCCACGAGATAGAAGTCTACGAGACAGAAGTCTACGAGACAGAAGTCTACGAGACAGAAGTCTATGAGATAAAGTCTACGAGACAGAGTTATATGAGACAGAAGTCTACGAGATAGAAGTCTACGAGACAGAAGTCTACGAGATAGAAGTCCACGAGATAGAAGTCTACGAGACAGAAGTCTACGTGTTCATAAACACTAGTCCACAGAACCTGACGCACTGCGACCACATCCAGTCTCTGGATAATTCAGAACACCTTCTGTCTGTTTCAGATCCTCCTGGCGCTCCAACCAGAGTCACTCCCTCGGACGTCACCAAAGATGCCGTGTCTCTGACCTGGTTCGAGCCGGACGAAGACGGCGGCAGTCCCATCACCGGGTACTGGATCGAGAAGTTCGACCCAGAGAGCGACAAGTGGATCAGATGCAACAAGCTGCCCATCAAGGACACCACCTTCAGGTGAGGACTCACATGATATTAAGATAGAGAGAAGGTGTTAATATCATGTGTATTCATATGTATTGAATGTTGTCTACAGGGTGAAGGGACTCCCCACCAAGAAGAAGTACAGCTTCAGAGTTCTGGCCGAGAATCTGGCTGGACCAGGAAAACCCAGCGTGGAGACCGACCCGGTCCTCATCAAAGACCCCATCGGTAGCACTTCATTACGTTTGATGAGATTCTAATATCTAATGTGTGGTTCTTCTGCAGAACCTGCAGCATGTTATCAGCTTAAATATCTAATGTGTGTCCGTGCAGATCCTCCCTGGGCTCCAGGAAAACCTGCGATCCGGGAGGTGGGTAAGACCACTGCCCTGCTGGCCTGGACCCGCCCGGAGCACGACGGCGGGGCGAAGATCGAGAGCTACATCATCGAGTTCCAGAAGGCCGGCAGCGAGGAGTGGATCCGGCTGATGGAGGACGTCCCGCAGACGGAGCAGCAGCTCACCGGCCTGGTGGAGCATCAGGAGTACTGCTTCAGGGTGAAGGCCGTCAACAAGGCCGGGGAGAGTGAGGCGTCGGAGCCCAGCGACCCTGTGGTCTGCAAGGAGAGACTCTGTGAGTGACACCAGAGGAACCACACATCCTTCATTCAGGCGCTATGTCGTCAAACACTGTCAATTCAAACTGATTTAAATACAATGATGGGGAAATACACAACGGGGCGTTACTGATGAGAGAGAATTATTAGCTGCAGATGGTAGGTCTGACACGATTGGACGAGCAGCAGTCAACAAATGCTGATTCATGGTGGCAAACTATGTCACCTTAATCTCGCTCCGTGTCTTTAGGATCAACATGAGCATGGTTCTGACGCTCTTCCCCATCGTTATTGGGAGGGGTTTTCCTATGTGTGAGATTATGATATGGCTTCTCTCAGGCTGGGAACAGGGATATCTGTGGGAGACAGACCATGTCCTTTTACTGAAACAAGTATTCTTTTGAGTTGAACTTGAATCTAAAACGGCGACCTCAAAAAAAATCCAATCTACCTCAAACCTATCATCTCCTCGATTCAGAGTTTTTGCCGAATCAGAAATACAGTAAAATGTTGGGGTACCTGTGGGAGGGTCTAAGCATTACATACTACAGTATAATAACAAGAATGTCCCACCCCCTCAGTCCCCCCCTCTGCGCCCCAGTGGCTGGAGGTGGCGTCCATCACCAAGGTGTCGGCGGGTCTGAAGTGGCAGGCTCCCAGCAGCGACGGAGGCTCCCCCATTACTAACTACGTGGTGGAGAAGAGGGACGTCCGGCGCAAAGCCTGGCAGGCGGTGGACACCACGGTGAAGGAGCTGAAGTACACCGTGACGCCGCTCAACGAGGGCTCGCTCTACGTGTTCCGCGTCGCTGCTGAGAACAGCGCCGGGATGGGAGAGTTCTGCGAGATGGAGGACGCCGTGCTCGCCAAAGACACATTCAGTGAGTAGCTGCTTCTAGGGCTCTCATCGCTAGTGAGCATGGTCAGGGTGGCTTGTTAAATGAAACACAGGAGAGTTCAACCCGGATCATAAAGTGTGTTAGAGCTGAAGGCTTCATCCACAGCAACAGATTCCCTTTTATACATTATTGCTGTTGTGATTGGCTGTGAATAAGAACAAATCACAGACCATCTATTTCTATTTATTTATTTTAGGGGCAAGTCATATATTGTCTTCTCCCTGATCCTTTCTGCACTTTAAGAATAAAGCCATACATGTTGGTATAATAATAATAATAATAGATTTAATTTGTTAGCGCTTTTACAGATATGGTGAAGATAAAATAAAGGAACAACAAATAAATATATAGTTAAAGTTAAAGTCAAATAATACAAAAATAATCACACATTAAAAGCCAGATTGAAGTATGGTATGAAGTAAATAATGAGAACCAAGTTGTATTTTGAGATGAGTCGTCCGTGTCAAGAGAAATGTCAAAATGTTGAGAAAGTAAATGTGAAGTAAGAAGTATTGTAACTGTGCTTCATAAAGGAGTTGTGTTGATATCTCTACGAGAGCTTCATGATGGACCCTCCATCTTCTGTACCCTCAAACTGATTTATTCTCCATGCACCTTGCAGCCACCCCCGGACCCCCCTACGCCCTCACCGTGGTCGAGGTCACCAAGAGACATGTTGAGCTCAAGTGGGAACCCCCCAAGAGCCACGGAGGAAGACCCATCACCAAGTAAGCGTCCTGAAACAGCCCTGCAGAAGACGTTTGTAGTTTAAACCTAATCTATACTTCAGCCACTGAGGGATGGAACTTGTTGGGACGCGTGTTCCAGACAATAAAACCATGTCCAATATATTCACCTTAATGAATGGATCCGCATTGCTACTTCTGATACCATTCAGAGGAACAATGTATGCCTGCCAGTCACGCTCTGATACAAACAGGTTAACACACACTCACAGCTGACCACCCGGTGATCAGCTGTGAGTGTGTGTTAACCTGTGTGTGTGTCTGCAGTGAACGCTCCATCCTGTGTTCCATCTCAGAGCTGCATGTTGCATCAAACGTGTGCAGATCAAATCAAACTAAATACATTATGGCTCCAACAGTGTTCCTCCCTCTAAACCTCCTCTCACCTGTCCTCAGGTACGTCGTCGAGAAGAAGGAGAAGCTGGGGTCCCGCTGGCTGAAGTGCTGCAAGACCCCCGACAAACAGTCCCAGTTCAAGGTGACGGACGTGGACGAGGGCACCGAGGTACAGTTCCAGGTCCGGGCGGAGAACGAGGCCGGGGTGGGAGACCCCAGCGAGCCCACCGAGATCCTGACCATTGAGGATGCCACCAGTAAGACCCCCCCCCCCAATCCACAGCCAACACACACGCTAAACTTCAGAGTTTGGAAAACCAGAACAAATCCAGACAAAATATTTTCTGCTATTTTACTGTTTAATTTAGATATTTGACTTTGACTTCCCTTTTTATATAAATATATGTATTTATTTTATTTTATAATTCATATTTTTGCTTCTTATGTTGCATATCTTTTCTATTTCATTTTTTTATTTTACATTTTACTTTTTATATTTATATAACTATTTCACATCGTCACTTTAACTTGTTTATATAAATGTTTCAGTTATATTTTTCTATCTTTTGAACCATCATGAATCCCAGTTCCCGGGATCAAATAAGATCTGATTGGTAGAAAGTCGTAAACCACCTGGATGTTTTTTAAATGTGCCCCCCCTCCTCCTCAGGCGCCCCCTCCCCCCCTCTGGAGTTGGCAGTACCTGAGGCCAGCCGGGAGCACATCAGCGTCACCTGGAAGCCCCCGACCAAAGACGGCGGCTCCCCGATCTCCGGGTACCACGTGGAGGTGGCCGAGGCCCGGCCCGAGCTCAAGTGGCTGCGCGTCAACACCCGGCCAATCAAAGAGCTCAGCTTCAGGATCGACGACGGCATCAAGCCCGAGAAGAAATACGTGATCCGGGTCCGCGCCGTCAACGCCGTGGGAGTGAGCGACCCCTCCGACGTCTCCGACAAGGTCTTCACCAAAGACCCCGACTGTAAGCAGCTCTGCCTTTTATTCCCTCCTGAAAGAACTTAACGAGCTGTAATGTTCCTCATCAATACTCCTTAAGAAAATAGGATAGAAATAATAATCATAAATATGCAGGAAACAGGTAAGACTTTAAAACTTAAGAAAACGCCTCTTCTGTGGATTTAATAATATATAGGAAGTGAAAGTATGATGATAACCTCAGAATAATAAATGTCCCCTACCCCCCCAGGCGCCCCCACCCTGGACCTGGCGTCTCAGGAGGTGGTGGTGGTGGAGGGGGAGAAGCTGCAGCTGAAGGTCCCCTACAGAGCCATCCCCACCCCCAAGATGGGGTGGAAGAAGGACGAGGTGGAGTGCAAGGCTGGCGAGCGGCTGTCCATGACGGTGGAGATGAACAGCGCCCACCTGGACCTGCTGAAGAGCAGCCGGGCCGATGCCGGCGCATACGCCATCACGCTGGAGAACAGCCTGGGCAGCGCCACCGGCACCGTCACCGTCAAGGTCATCGGTACGAGAACTTCATACTAATACACTGTTTAGGACCGGGGGCAAAGGGTGGACCCACCATGCCGACTGTGGAGGAAACTCTTCAGAGGCACTGGTCAATGACTCATGGACAAAGTCTGTCTTTTGTTATATTTAATAAATTAATAAAGAAAGTCAATATAAAGTGAGATGGATCTGAAGTGCAGGAGCATACACACACACACACACACACACACACACACACACACACACACACACACACACACACACACACACACACACACACACACACACAGGAGCAGAGCAGCTTCCTCCTCAGAGGAGAGAGAAGCTCTGCTCTCAGTCTCTGTATATTCATGAGAGGAAACAGCTGCTCCTCCATCCCACCATCAAACCATTAAACCCTCCAGTCTTTAACCCTTTGTGAATCCACCTTCTACTTCCTTTGCCTCCTGAAAGGTAAACCCTAACATGTGTCTCTGTTCAACACACACAAGACTAACAACACACGGTAACAGAGTAGAAGGCAATCAGAGTATAAGACTGTATGTTTAAATGACTCTATGATCATTTGACACGACACCGATCACATGCGTGTTAGCCTCAGCCTGGCGGGACTCGGCTCGGGGTTCAGGTCTACAAAACACACAATCTAAAGGAAGGAAGATATCAGAGTACTACTGAATAACTATAGCCATGTTCTACTGTGTACCCTCCTCACCACCCTCTCTGCCCCCCCAGGCCTCCCGGGACGCTGTAAGGACATCTCGTCCAGCGAGGTCACCAAGAACTCATGCCGGATCAGCTGGGAGGCCCCCGAGGACGACGGCTGCTCCCCCGTGCTCAGCTACACCCTGGAGCGCCGTGAGGCCTCCAAGAAGACCTACATGCCCGTGATGTCGGGCGAGGACGTGCTGACCGCCGTCGTCAAAGACCTCTACGTTAACTGCGAGTACTTCTTCAGGGTCCGGGCCGTCAACAAGGTGGGGGCCGGGGCCAACCTGGAGCTGCGCAACGCCGTCATCACGGAGGAAGTCAAACGTGAGTCATAACCTGAACCACTGATGAGATCAGAGGTTTGAAACATGAGGAAAAAAGAGTTCTATAGGGTCATTGTTAGCACGTTAGCACGTTAGCATGTTATTGTGCCGGATGGATAACTTTAGTCAAACACAGATAAGATAAGAATAAGATAAGAAGTACTTTATTGATAATCATTTGTGAAATGTTTGCGTTGCAAGCAGCATAAAAATACAAAGCATTGTACATTAGAGTAATTAAAAGATAGTGTTTATTAATAATTACATGTATATATTATAGAAATGAAGAATACTAACCACCTGTGGTTGCCTCTGCAGAGAAACCGGACCCCCCCATCGCGGTGGAGGCCCGGGACCCCACCTGTAAGTCCATCACAGTGACCTGGAAGGCTCCGGACTCTGATGGCGGCTGCCCGATCACCGGATACATCGTGGAGAAGATGGAGAAGGACGGAGATCGATTCGACCGCGTCACGCCCACCCTGGTGCCCGGCCTCAGCCACACAGTCACCGGTCTGACGGAGGGGGCGGAGTACCAGTTCAGGATCCGGGCGGAGAACGCCGCGGGGGTCAGCGAGCCGTCCCGCAGCACGCCGCTCACCAAGGCTGCAGACCCCGTCGGTATGGAAACACGGACATTTATTACTATTACTATTATTGTTATTATTATTGACAGCAGAAATGTAGACGTTTCTTGTTATTATTATTGACAGCAGAAATGTAGACGTTTCTTGTTATTATTATTGACAGCAGAAATGTAGACGTTTCTTGTTATTGTTATTGACAGCAGAAATATAGACGTTTCTTGTTATTATTATTGACAGCAGAAATATAGACGTTTCTTGTTATTGTTATTGACAGCAGAAATGTAGACGTTTCTTGTTATTATTATTGACAGCAGAAATATAGACGTTTCTTGTTATTATTATTGACAGCAGAAATGTAGACGTTTCTTGTTATTATTATTGACAGCAGAAATATAGACGTTTCTTGTTATTATTATTGACAGCAGAAATATAGACGTTTCTTGTTATTATTATTGACAGCAGAAATATAGACGTTTCTTGTTATTATTATTGACAGCAGAAATGTAGACGTTTCTTGTTATTATTATTGACAGCAGAAATATAGACGTTTCTTGTTATTATTATTGACAGCAGAAATATAGACGTTTCTTGTTATTATTATTGACAGCAGAAATATAGACGTTTCTGTTATTATTATTGACAGCAGAAATATAGACGTTTCTTGTATTATTATTGACAGCAGAAATGTAGACGTTTCTTGTTATTGTTATTGACAGCAGAATATAGACGTTTCTTGTTATTATTATTGACAGCAGAAAGGCAGACGTTTCTTGTTATTATTATTGACAGCAGAAAGGCAGACGTTTCTTGTTATTATTATTGACAGCAGAAATATAGACGTTTCTTGTTATTATTATTGACAGCAGAAATGTAGACGTTTCTTGTTATTATTATTGACAGCAGAAAGGCAGACGTTTCTTGTTATTATTATTGACAGCAGAAATATAGACGTTTCTTGTTATTATTATTGACAGCAGAAATATAGACGTTTCTTGTTATTATTATTGACAGCAGAAATATAGACGTTTCTTGTTATTATTATTGACAGCAGAAATGTAGACGTTTCTTGTTATTGTTATTGACAGCAGAAATATAGACGTTTCTTGTTATTATTATTGACAGCAGAAATATAGACGTTTCTTGTTATTATTATTGACAGCAGAAATATAGACGTTTCTTGTTATTATTATTGACAGCAGAAATATAGACGTTTCTTGTTATTATTATTGACAGCAGAAATATAGACGTTTCTTGTTATTATTATTGACAGCAGAAATGTAGACGTTTCTTGTTATTATTATTTACAGCAGAAATGTAGACGTTTCTTGTTATTATTATTGACAGCAGAAATATAGACGTTTCTTGTTATTATTATTGACAGCAGAAATGTAGACGTTTCTTGTTATTATTATTGACAGCAGAAATGTAGACGTTTCTTGTTATTATTATTGACAGCAGAAATGTAGACGTTTCTTGTTATTATTATTGACAGCAGAAATGTAGACGTTTCTTGTTATTATTATTGACAGCAGAAATATAGACGTTTCTTGTTATTATTATTGACAGCAGAAATATAGACGTTTCTTGTTATTATTATTGACAGCAGAATGTAGACGTTTCTTGTTATTATTATTGACAGCAGAAATGTAGACGTTTCTTGTTATATTATTTACAGCAGAAATATAGACGTTTCTTGTTATTATTATTGACAGCAGAATGTAGACGTTTCTTGTTATTATTATTGACAGCAGAAATATAGACGTTTCTTGTTATTATTATTGACAGCAGAAATATAGACGTTTCTTGTTATTGTTATTGACAGCAGAAATGTAGACGTTTCTTGTTATATTATTGACAGCAGAAATATAGACGTTTCTTGTTATTGTTATTGACAGCAGAAATGTAGACGTTTCTTGTTATTATTATTGACAGCAGAAATATAGACGTTTCTTGTTATTATTATTGACAGCAGAAATGTAGACGTTTCTTGTTATTATTATTGACAGCAGAAATATAGACGTTTCTTGTTATTATTATTGACAGCAGAAATGTAGACGTTTCTTGTTATTGTTATTGACAGCAGAAATGTAGACGTTTCTTGTTATTATTATTGACAGCAGAAATGTAGACGTTTCTTGTTATTATTATTGACAGCAGAAATGTAGACGTTTCTTGTTATTATTATTGACAGCAGAAATGTAGACGTTTCTTGTTATTGACAGCAGAAATGTAGACGTTTCTTGTTATTATTATTGAAGGAGAAATATAGACGTTTCTTGTTATTATTATTGACATGCAGAAATATAGACGTTTCTTGTTATTATTATTGACAGCAGAAATATAGACGTTTCTGTTATTATATTGAACAGCAGAAATATAGACGTTTCTTGTTATATATATTGACAGCAGAAATATAGACGTTTTCTTGTTATTATTATTGACAGCAGAAATGTAGACGTTTCTTGTTATTATTATTGACAGCAGAAATATAGACGTTTCTTGTTATTATTATTGACAGCAGAAATATAGACGTTTCTTGTTATTATTATTGACAGCAGAAATATAGACGTTTCTTGTTATTATTATTGACAGCAGAAATATAGACGTTTCTTGTTATTATTATGACAGCAGAAATGTAGACGTTTCTTGTTATTATTATTGACAGCAGAATATGTAGACGTTTCTTGTTATTATTATTGACAGCAGAAATATAGACGTTTCTTGTTATTATTATTGACAGCAGAAATATAGACGTTTCTGTTATTATTATTGACAGCAGAAATATAGACGTTTCTTGTTATTATTATTGACAGCAGAAATATAGACGTTTCTTGTTATTATATTGACAGCAGAAATGTAGACGTTCTTGTTATTATTATGACAGCAGAAATGTAGACGTTTCTTGTTATTATTATTGACAGCAGAAATATAGACGTTTCTTGTTATTATTATTGACAGCAGAAATATAGACGTTTCTTGTTATTATTATTGACAGCAGAAATATAGACGTTTCTTGTTATTATTATTGACAGCAGAAATATAGACGTTTCTTGTTATTATTATTGACAGCAGAAATATAGACGTTTCTTGTTATTATTATTGACAGCAGAAATGTAGACGTTTCTTGTTATTATTATTGACAGCAGAAATATAGACGTTTCTTGTTATTATTAGTGACAGCAGAAATATAGACGTTTCTTGTTATTATTATTGACAGCAGAAATATAGACGTTTCTTGTTATTATTATTGACAGAGAAATATAGACGTTTCTTGTTATATTATTGACAGCAGAAATATAGACGTTTCTTGTTATTATTATTGACAGCAGAAATATAGACGTTTCTTGTTATTAGTATTGACAGCAGAAATATAGACGTTTCTTGTTATTATTATTGACAGCAGAAATATAGACGTTTCTTGTTATTATTATTGACAGCAGAAAGATAGACGTTTTTGTTATTATTTATGACATCAGAACATGTAGACGTTCTTGTTATTATTATTGACAGCAGAAATATAGACGTTTCTTGTTATTATTATTGACAGCAGAAATATAGACGTTTCTTGTTATTATTATTGACAGCAGAAATGTAGACGTTTCTTGTTATTATTATTGACAGCAGAAATGTAGACGTTTCTTGTTATTATTATTGACAGCAGAAATATAGACGTTTCTTGTTATTATTATTGACAGCAGAAATATAGACGTTTCTTGTTATTATTATTGACAGCAGAAATATAGACGTTTCTTGTTATTATTATTGACAGCAGAAATGTAGACGTTTCTTGTTATTATTATTGACAGCAGAAATGTAGACGTTTCTTGTTATTATTATTGACAGCAGAAATATAGACGTTTCTTGTTATTATTATTGACAGCAGAAAGGCAGACGTTTCTTGTTATTATTATTGACAGCAGAAATGTAGACGTTTCTTGTTATTATTATTGACAGCAGAAATGTAGACGTTTCTTGTTATTATTATTGACAGCAGAAATATAGACGTTTCTTGTTATTATTATTGACAGCAGAAAGGCAGACGTTTCTTGTTATTATTATTGACAGCCAGAATGTAGACGTTTCTTGTTATGTTATTGACAGCAGAAATGTAGACGTTTCTTGTTATTATTATTGACAGCAGAAAGGCAGGACGTTTCTTGTTATTATTATTGACAGCAGAAATATAGACGTTTCTTGTTATTATATTGACAGCAGAAATGTAGACGTTTCTTGTTATTATTATTGACAGCAGAAATGTAGATGTTTCTTGTTATTATTATTGACAGCAGAAATGTAGACGTTTCTTGTTATTATTATTGACAGCAGAAATGTAGACGTTTCTTGTTATTATTATTGACAGCAGAAATGTAGACGTTTCTTGTTATTATTATTGACAGCAGAAATGTAGACGTTTCTTGTTATTGTTATTGACAGCAGAAATGTAGACGTTTCTTGTTTTCCACTCAGATTTGAAAGCAGGTTAAATATATATCTCTGTTTGAATATGTGTGTGCAGAGAAACCTAGTGTGACGCTGCACGCCCGGGTTCAGTTCGGAGTGTGTGTGAAGAAGGGCGAGGAGGTCCGGATCGACGCCCTGATCTCCGGGTCCCCGTACCCCCGGGTCACCTGGCTCAGGAACGACGAGGACGTCACCAAGAAACCAACGAAGAAGACCGCCCCCGTCAAGAGGAGGAAGTCCAAGGCTCAGGTGAGAGACACAGTATTTATACTATATATAACCTGTTTACTACACACAGATATCCAGAGTATTAATATTATATATAACCTATAGTCTGCAGTATAGTATTTATATATATATATGTGTGTGTGTGTGTGTTGCAGGCGTACGAGGAGGAGGAGGAGGAGTTCTTGAACCCCCTCTGCCAGCGCCTCGGTCTGGATCAGAGCGTTCGGGGCCGGGCCGGGCTGATGATCCGCGAGGCGGTGAGGAGCGACCACGGAGAGTTCACCGTCACCGTGGAGAACCAGCACGGCACCGCGTCCGCCCGCTGCACCGTCAACGTGCTGGGTGAGGAGCTCACCCTGCGTCTGAGACCTGGCTCACCCTGCGTCTGAGACCTGGGTTAACCTGCGTTTAAAACCAGTCCCACACCATAACGTATGTATTCTCTAATCCCCCCCAGATAAACCCGGCCCCCCGGTGAACATCACCTTCGAGGACGTCAGGAACACCTCGGTGGTTCTGAACTGGGAGCCCCCCCTGGACGATGGGGGCAGCGAGGTGCTGAACTACATCCTGGAGAAGAAGGACAACCGTAACGAGGAGGTGGGCTGGATCACCGTGAGCTCCACCCTGAAGACCCCCACTCACGCCGTCACCAAGCTCATCGAGGGCAAGGAGTACGTGTTCAGGGTCACGGCGGAGAATAGGTTTGGCTGCGGACCCCCCAACACCTCCAAGCCCCTGGTGGCCAAGAACATGTTTGGTACGTACGAGCAGCACTGAGTGCATGTCAATATAGATAATAAATACTCCAGAGGATCCAACACTGTGGTGGCAGAGAGACGACAGAACTACCGCTTCTTCCCAAAGGAATGGAATACGTACTGTAGGACATGTATACTGTACGTATGCTGTAGTAGTGTAAGATGCTTCATTTAATACAAGTGTTTAATTTGAGAATATCTTATAAGATGTTCCTTCGATGAGTCGTATATATGCAGAATATTTGGAATAAAGTTGTACATTTTATAAAATAATGGGTTATTTCCAGGCACAAGAAACAGGCGATTAAAGCTGGAACATTTCCAGGAAACACTCAAACAAAGTAAAGTGAATAAACTGTAGTAATAATAACGACCCCCCCTCCCCACAGACCCCCCCGACGCCCCCTCCACGCCCCGGGTCCACGAGGTCACGGCGAGCAGCGCCAAGATCTCGTGGCACGAGCCCAAAGACAACGGCTCCCCCATCCTGGGCTACTGGATCGAGAGGAAGGAGGTGAACAGCAAGCACTGGACCCGGGTGAACAGGGCTCTGCTGAACTCCCTGGATGTGAGGGTGGAGGGCCTGATGGAGGGCCTCACCTACATCTTCAGGGTCTGTGCAGAGAACCTGGCCGGCCCCGGGCCCTTCAGCGAGCCCAGCGAGCGCACCGTGGCCATGGACGCCATCAGTGAGTCCTGTTGTTATTATTATATATAATACATATAATGTAATGTAATATACCGTGGCCATGGACGCCATCAGTACGTCAAGATTACTGTTTAATATATGTAATGAAGCCCCTCCCACTGATGATGTAAACACACCTGACGTCTCGGCTCCGCCCTCACTGTAGATATACTGTGACTCACACATGTTTTAATGTAAAGATACTAGGGATGTAACGATATATCGAATATCACGGTAAATAAAAGTCTCAATACCGTCGTGAGGCTGACAAAACCTTTATTGAACCAGATGGTCCCGTTGAGATCATGGATCTCTTTTTCAAGGGAGACCTGTCCAACATGGCAGCAAGTAGGTTACAACATGAACATGAAACAACAGATAACACAAAAGGACATGGTATTTACAGGGCTACATGTACACACCTAGAGACATTGACAAGTACCAACAGTATATTTATATCTGTCAATAAGCCTCACCTTCTTGGCAAACACTGTATTGTTTTTGAAGTGGTGGAGAGACAATGCACAGTTTGACCCACTGCTGTCACCCATGGCCAAAGCATGTCTCTCTGTCCCAGCAACATCAGTACCAAGCAAGAGAGTTGTTTCCACAGCAGGGGATTTTGCAAACGTCCAAACATCCCAGCTTCTACCTGGAAATGTGGCCATGCTCATATTCCTGAAAGATAACCTTAATGACGCTGAGTGAGAGAGTGAGTGAGTGAGCGAGTGAGTGAGCGAGTGAGTGAGCGAGTGAGTGAGTGAGCGAGTGAGTGAGTGAGTGAGTGAGGGAGTGAGCGAGTGAGCGAGTGAGCGAGTGAGTGAGCGAGTTACTTGAAAAACTAAAGTGAAACTTGAGTTATTCTATTGCAGGGTCTGATTATTATATTGTTGACACTTTAAAACACTACTATCCTATAAAATGCTGAACAAATCAGATGTATTATTCAATAAAGAAAAACAAATTCAAGGGAAAAAAAACAAAAACAAATTCACTTTTTTTTCCTTTATTTTTCAAAATGGCGATAAATATCGTACGGTGGACTTTTTATTGCGATATTATCGTACTGTTAGTTTTTGGTATCCCTAAAAGATACAGTGATTTAACCCTGCCCCCCCCCCCAACAGTGACCCCCGGCCCCCCCACCCCCTGGATCGCGGACACTGGGAAGGACTCAGTGATCGTGGCCTGGAAGCCGCCCCTGTATAACGGAGGAGGGGACATCCTGGGATACCACCTGGAGAAGGTGGGCCTCACCGTCTTTATATCATTTGTTAGTGACCTCCCCAAACATCTGGAACAGTCTGCTAAACACGCTGCTGCGACTCTGACTGCTTTTACTTCAACTATTCATATCTCACTCTGCACTGTAACTTTTATTCATGGTTTTTCTTTGAATGTTTCTTTTATTATCTTTGCTTTTCAATGACTGTTTTTAAATGCCATGTAATGCAAGTGTATTTGTAAAGCACTCTGAATTGCCTAGTGTTGAATTGTCTAGTGTATGTGATACATATTCATATATAGTGATGCATGTATATCAGTATATATATAATATAACCCCTGTGCCCCCCCCCAGGTGCTGGTGGGGGAGAAGGAGTGGAGCCGCTGCACAGAGTTCAGGTGTAAAGACCTCACCTTCAACATCACTGGCCTCACTGAGGGGGCAGATTACTACATCAGAGTCATCGCAATCAACGACGCAGGACCAGGGGTCCCAGGGGTCACCGAGCCCGTCACTGTGAAGGAGCCCGAAGGTAAACACTGAGGGACTTTCAGGGGCTTCAAGGAGCTCTGCACCCCCAAAATGATCCTGTTTGATCACTTCAATCCTTAAAGGAACATTTCTTTGAATCACATGAAGACCAAAAACCTTCTGGAAATAAACGACTGTCGTAGTATATGTTATGTTAATTCTTGATGCAGGGAAGTTTTAATTAGCGTACATGAAGATCCCATCTGATGTTCTTTCTGTCTTCCCACGTGTCCCTCAGAGACCCCGGCGGTGTCCCTTGACGCCTCGGTGAGGAGCGGAGTGATCCTGCGTGCCGGCGAGGCGCTGCGTCTGCCGGCACTGGTGAGCGGCCGCCCGCAGCCCGAGGTGAAGTGGAGCAAAGACGAGAAGGACCTGGAGGCTGAGCGCATGCTGGTGGAGACGCAGGGCCGCAACACAACGCTCTGCATCAAGAAGGCCGTCAGGGCCGACACCGGACTGTTCAGAGTCACCGGCACCAACAGCAGCGGCACCAAGAGCGCAGAGTGCCGGGTCGACGTCATGGGTCAGTGGACACTAATATTAACTCGGGTCGCATTCACACCTAAAAGACAAGGCATTGCACATTAGAGAGGAGCCTGGGACTTTAGTTTTTCTTTTTTTTTTTATTCTTTATTTATTTGGGGTCACATTATAATACAAGTACAGTTTTTCAAATCATATATTTTTAGAGACCCAAAAGTGACAAATGAAATAGCAAACAAAATTAGTCAAAATAAAATAAAAACGAAAAAGTACACAGCGGTTGTTTGAAATAGCAAATGTCTACACATGTACATATGCATTCCTATCAACATGCATATATGCATACAATACACACACACATACATGTGTCCATACATACACATCTATATACATTCAATCGGTGTATAGGAACAGTCAAACGAGGGATGGTCGTCTTTGGGATATGTAAATTCTCCACTTTTTCCATATTTCCTCAAATGTGTTTTCCTGTAGCCTCATTGAGAATGTGATTCTTTCCATGATATAGATTTCATGGATTTTGTCATACCAGTTGTCAACTGGGACTTTAGTTTTTCACTGCCATATCTCCACTGTAGCTGCTGTGCACATGACGATAGAGCCTTCAAACTTGAATTTTGAAAAGTAGAAACTAACGTGAGGTTTATATATAAAGTTAAAGTGAAAGTCAACTTTATTGTCAATCTTTGTGAGAGATCGAAATACCGTTTCCCACAATCCCAAATACAAATATGTATATATCTCTATATATACACACACAATCAATATATACAAAATAACAGTCACTTCAATAACTTTGAGAAATGTGCATCAGAGCCAGACTCTCTAAAGCAGCATCAGAGCCAGACTCTCTAAAGCAGCATTAGAGCCAGACTCTCTAAAGCAGCATTAGAGCCAGACTCTCTAAAGCAGCATTAGAGCCAGACTCTCTAAAGCAGCATTAGAGCCAGACTCTCTAAAGCAGCATTAGAGCCAGACTCTCTAAAGCAGCATTAGAGCTAGACTCTCTAAAGCAGCATTAGAGCCAGACTCTCTAAGCAGCATTAGAGCTAGACTCTCTAAAGCAGCATTAGAGCCAGACTCTCCAAAGCAGCATTAGAGCCAGACTCTCTAAAGCAGCATTAGAGCCAGACTCTCTAAAGCAGCATTAGAGCTAGACTCTCTAAAGCAGCATTAGAGCCAGACTCTCTAAAGCAGCATTAGAGCCAGACTCTCTAAAGCAGCATTAGAGCTAGACTCTCCAAAGCAGCATTAGAGCCAGACTCTCTAAAGCAGCATTAGAGCCAGACTCTCTAAAGCAGCATTAGAGCTAGACTCTCTAAAGCAGCATTAGAGCCAGACTCTCTAAAGCAGCATTAGAGCCAGACTCTCCAAAGCAGCATTAGAGCCAGACTCTCCAAAGCAGCATTAGAGCCAGACTCTCTAAAGCAGCATTAGAGCCAGACTCTCTAAAGCAGCATTAGAGCCAGACTCTCTAAAGCAGCATTAGAGCCAGACTCTCTAAAGCAGCATTAGAGCCAGACTCTCCAAAGCAGCATTAGAGCTAGACTCTCTAAAGCAGCATTAGAGCTAGACTCTCTAAAGCAGCATTAGAGCCAGACTCTCTAAAGCAGCATTAGAGCTAGACTCTCTAAAGCAGCATTAGAGCCAGACTCTCTAAAGCAGCATTAGAGCCAGACTCTCTAAAGCAGCATTAGAGCCAGACTCTCCAAAGCAGCATTAGAGCCAGACTCTCTAAAGCAGCATTAGAGCCAGACTCTCTAAAGCAGCGTTAGAGCCAGACTCTCTAAAGCAGCATTAGAGCCAGACTCTCTAAAGCAGCATTAGAGCCAGACTCTCCAAAGCAGCATTAGAGCCAGACTCTCTAAAGCAGCATTAGAGCTAGACTCTCTAAAGCAGCATCAGAGCCAGACTCTCTAAAGCAGCATCAGAGCCAGACTCTCTAAAGCAGCATTAGAGCCAGACTCTCTAAAGCAGCATTAGAGCCAGACTCTCTAAAGCAGCATCAGAGCCAGACTCTCTAAAGCAGCATTAGAGCTAGACTCTCTAAAGCAGCATTAGAGCCAGACTCTCTAAAGCAGCATTAGAGCCAGACTCTCTAAAGCAGCATTAGAGCCAGACTCTCTAAAGCAGCATTAGAGCCAGACTCTCTAAAGCAGCGTTAGAGCCAGACTCTCTAAAGCAGCATTAGAGCTAGACTCTCTAAAGCAGCATTAGAGCCAGACTCTCTAAAGCAGCATTAGAGCCAGACTCTCTAAAGCAGCATTAGAGCCAGACTCTCTAAAGCAGCATTAGAGCCAGACTCTCTAAAGCAGCATTAGAGCTAGACTCTCTAAAGCAGCATTAGAGCCAGACTCTCTAAAGCAGCATCAGAGCCAGACTCTCTAAAGCAGCATTAGAGCCAGACTCTCTAAAGCAGCATTAGAGCCAGACTCTCTAAAGCAGCATTAGAGCCAGACTCTCTAAAGCAGCATTAGAGCCAGACTCTCTAAAGCAGCATCAGAGCTAGACTCTCTAAAGCAGCATTAGAGCTAGACTCTCCAAAGCAGCATTAGAGCCAGACTCTCTAAAGCAGCATTAGAGCTAGACTCTCTAAAGCAGCATTAGAGCCAGACTCTCTAAAGCAGCATTAGAGCCAGACTCTCTAAAGCAGCATTAGAGCCAGACTCTCTAAAGCAGCATCAGAGCTAGACTCTCTAAAGCAGCATTAGAGCCAGACTCTCTAAAGCAGCATCAGAGCTAGACTCTCTAAAGCAGCATTAGAGCCAGACTCTCTAAAGCAGCATCAGAGCTAGACTCTCTAAAGCAGCATTAGAGCCAGACTCTCTAAAGCAGCATTAGAGCCAGACTCTCTAAAGCAGCATTAGAGCTAGACTCTCTAAAGCAGCATTAGAGCCAGACTCTCTAAAGCAGCATTAGAGCCAGACTCTCTAAAGCAGCATTAGAGCCAGACTCTCTAAAGCAGCATTAGAGCTAGACTCTCTAAAGCAGCATTAGAGCCAGACTCTCTAAAGCAGCATTAGAGCCAGACTCTCTAAAGCAGCATTAGAGCCAGACTCTCTAAAGCAGCATCAGAGCTAGACTCTCTAAAGCAGCATTAGAGCTAGACTCTCCAAAGCAGCATCAGAGCCAGACTCTCTAAAGCAGCATTAGAGCTAGACTCTCTAAAGCAGCATTAGAGCCAGACTCTCTAAAGCAGCATTAGAGCCAGACTCTCTAAAGCAGCATCAGAGCTAGACTCTCTAAAGCAGCATTAGAGCTAGACTCTCCAAAGCAGCATCAGAGCCAGACTCTCTAAAGCAGCATTAGAGCCAGACTCTCTAAAGCAGCATTAGAGCCAGACTCTCTAAAGCAGCATTAGAGCTAGACTCTCTAAAGCAGCATTAGAGCCAGACTCTCTAAAGCAGCATTAGAGCTAGACTCTCTAAAGCAGCATTAGAGCCAGACTCTCTAAAGCAGCATTAGAGCCAGACTCTCTAAGCAGCATTAGAGCCAGACTCTCTAAAGCAGCATTAGAGCCAGACTCTCCAAAGCAGCATTAGAGCCAGACTCTCCAAAGCAGCATTAGAGCTAGACTCTCTAAAGCAGCATTAGAGCCAGACTCTCCAAAGCAGCATTAGAGCCAGACTCTCCAAAGCAGCATTAGAGCCAGACTCTCTAAAGCAGCATTAGAGCCAGACTCTCTAAAGCAGCATTAGAGCCAGACTCTCTAAAGCAGCATTAGAGCCAGACTCTCTAAAGAAGCATTAGAGCCAGACTCTCTAAAGCAGCATTAGAGCCAGACTCTCTAAAGCAGCATTAGAGCCAGACTCTCTAAAGCAGCATTAGAGCCAGACTCTCTAAAGCAGCATTAGAGCCAGACTCTCTAAAGCAGCATTAGAGCCAGACTCTCCAAAGCAGCATTAGAGCCAGACTCTCTAAAGCAGCATTAGAGCCAGACTCTCTAAAGCAGCATTAGAGCCAGACTCTCCAAAGCAGCATTAGAGCCAGACTCTCTAAAGCAGCATTAGAGCCAGACTCTCCAAAGCAGCATTAGAGCCAGACTCTCTAAAGCAGCATCAGAGCCAGACTCTCCAAAGCAGCATTAGAGCCAGACTCTCTAAAGCAGCATTAGAGCTAGACTCTCCAAAGCAGCATTAGAGCCAGACTCTCTAAAGCAGCATTAGAGCCAGACTCTCTAAAGCAGCATTAGAGCCAGACTCTCTAAAGCAGCATTAGAGCCAGACTCTCTAAAGCAGCATTAGAGCTAGACTCTCTAAAGCAGCATCAGAGCCAGACTCTCTAAAGCAGCATTAGAGCCAGACTCTCTAAAGCAGCATTAGAGCTAGACTCTCCAAAGCAGCGTCTGGTGTCTGGTGCTGGCTTTGAGTGTCTTTGTGAGTGTGGCGTGGTAAATGTATATATTATATCTCTCGTGTCCCTGCAGACGTCCCGGGCCCCGTGGTGGACCTGAAGACAGTCCAGGTCACGAAGAAGAACATCACTCTGACCTGGAGCGACCCGCTGGATAACGGCGGCAGCGACGTGCTCGGATACGAGGTTCTGAGGAAGGACGCCAAGATGAAGCTGTTCCGCCAGCCGATGGAGACAGCCTCCTGCAAGTGTGACATCACGGGCCTGCTGGCTGGCGAGGAGTACGACTTCAGGGTCATCGCCAGGAACAAGTTCGGAGACGGCACCCCCGCTGACCTGGGGCCCATCCTCGCTGTAGACCCCAAAGGTAACGCCTAAACTTTAGAGTTAAATCAGACCTGGGGCCCATCCTGGCTGCAGACCCCAAAGGTAACGCCTAAACTTTAGAGTTAAATCAGACCTGGGACTCATCCTGGCTGCAGACCCCAAAGGTAACGCCTAAACTTTAGAGTTAAATCAGACCTGGGACCCATCCTGGCTGCAGACCCCAAAGGTAACGCCTAAACTTTAGAGTTAAATCAGACCTGGGGCCCATCCTGGCTGCAGACCCCAAAGGTAACGCCTAAACTTTAGAGTTAAATCAGACCTGGGACCCATCCTGGCTGCAGACCCCAAAGGTAACGCCTAAACTTTAGAGTTAAATCAGACCTGGGGGCCCATCCTGGCTGCAGACCCCAAAGGTAACGCCTAAACTTTAGAGTTAAATCAGACCTGGGGCCCATCCTGGCTGCAGACCCCAAAGGTAACGCCTAAACTTTAGAGTTAAATCAGACCTGGGGCCCATCCTGGCTGCAGACCCCAAAGGTAACGCCTAAACTTTAGAGTTAAATCAGACCTGGGGCCCATCCTGGCTGCAGACCCCAAAGGTAACGCCTAAACTTTAGAGTTAAATCAGACCTGGGGCCCATCCTGGCTGCAGACCCCAAAGGTAACGCCTAAACTTTAGAGTTAAATCAGACCTGGGGCCCATCCTGGCTGCAGACCCCAAAGGTAACGCCTAAACTTTAGAGTTAAATCAGACCTGGGACCAATCCTGGCTGCAGACCCCAAAGGTAACGCCTAAACTTTAGAGTTAAATCAGACCTGGGGCCCATCCTGGCTGCAGACCCCAAAGGTAACGCCTAAACTTTAGAGTTAAATCAGACCTGGGGCCCATCCTGGCTGCAGACCCCAAAGGTAACGCCTAAACTTTAGAGTTAAATCAGACCTGGGGCCCATCCTGGCTGCAGACCCCAAAGGTAACGCCTAAACTTTAGAGTTAAATCAGACCTGGGGCCCATCCTGGCTGCAGACCCCAAAGGTAACGCCTAAACTTTAGAGTTAAATCAGACCTGGGACTCATCCTGGCTGCAGACCCCAAAGGTAACGCCTAAACTTTAGAGTTAAATCAGACCTGGGGCCCATCCTGGCTGCAGACCCCAAAGGTAACGCCTAAACTTTAGAGTTAAATCAGACCTGGGGCCCATCCTGGCTGCAGACTCCAAAGGTAACGCCTAAACTTTAGAGTTAAATCAGACCTGGGGCCCATCCTGGCTGCAGACCCCAAAGGTAACGCCTAAACTTTAGAGTTAAATCAGACCTGGGGCCCATCCTGGCTGCAGACCCCAAAGGTAACGCCTAAACTTTAGAGTTAAATCAGACCTGGGGCCCATCCTGGCTGCAGACCCCAAAGGTAACGCCTAAACTTTAGAGTTAAATCAGACCTGGGGCCCATCCTGGCTGCAGACCCCAAAGGTAACGCCTAAACTTTAGAGTTAAATCAGACCTGGGACTCATCCTGGCTGCAGACCCCAAAGGTAACGCCTAAACTTTAGAGTTAAATCAGACCTGGGGCCCATCCTGGCTGCAGACCCCAAAGGTAACGCCTAAACTTTAGAGTTAAATCAGACCTGGGACCCATCCTGGCTGCAGACCCCAAAGGTAACGCCTAAACTTTAGAGTTAAATCAGACCTGGGACCCATCCTGGCTGCAGACCCCAAAGGTAACGCCTAAACTTTAGAGTTAAATCAGACCTGGGGCCCATCCTGGCTGCAGACCCCAAAGGTAACGCCTAAACTTTAGAGTTAAATCAGACCTGGGGCCCATCCTGGCTGCAGACCCCAAAGGTAACGCCTAAACTTTAGAGTTAAATCAGACCTGGGACTCATCCTGGCTGCAGACCCCAAAGGTAACGCCTAAACTTTAGAGTTAAATCAGACCTGGGACCCATCCTGGCTGCAGACCCCAAAGGTAACGCCTAAACTTTAGAGTTAAATCAGACCTGGGGCCCATCCTGGCTGCAGACCCCAAAGGTAACGCCTAAACTTTAGAGTTAAATCAGACCTGGGGCCCATCCTGGCTGCAGACCCCAAAGGTAACGCCTACACTTTAGAGTTAAATCAGACCTGGGACCCATCCTGGCTGCAGACCCCAAAGGTAACGCCTAAACTTTAGAGTTAAATCAGACCTGGGGCCCATCCTGGCTGCAGACCCCAAAGGTAACGCCTAAACTTTAGAGTTAAATCAGACCTGGGACCCATCCTGGCTGCAGACCCCAAAGGTAACGCCTAAACTTAGAGTTAAATCAGACCTGGGGCCCATCCTGGCTGCAGACCCCAAAGGTAACGCCTAAACTTTAGAGTTAAATCAGACCTGGGGCCCATCCTGGCTGCAGACCCCAAAGGTAACGCCTAAACTTTAGAGTTAAATCAGACCTGGGACCCATCCTGGCTGCAGACCCCAAAGGTAACGCCTAAACTTTAGAGTTAAATCAGACCTGGGACCCATCCTGGCTGCAGACCCCAAAGGTAACGCCTAAACTTTAGAGTTAAATCAGACCTGGGGCCCATCCTGGCTGCAGACCCCAAAGGTAACGCCTAAACTTTAGAGTTAAATCAGACCTGGGACCCATCCTGGCTGCAGACCCCAAAGGTAACGCCTAAACTTAGAGTTAAATCAGACCTGGGGCCCATCCTGGCTGCAGACCCCAAAGGTAACGCCTAAACTTTAGAGTTAAATCAGACCTGGGGCCCATCCTGGCTGCAGACCCCAAAGGTAACGCCTAAACTTTAGAGTTAAATCAGACCTGGGACCCATCCTGGCTGCAGACCTCAAAGGTAACGCCTAAACTTTAGAGTTGAATCAGACCTGGGACCCATCCTGGCTGCAGACCCCAAAGGTAACGCCTAAACTTCAGAGTTAAATCAGACCTGGGGCCCATCCTGGCTGCAGACCCCAAAGGTAACGCCTAAACTTTAGAGTTAAATCAGACCTGGGGCCCATCCTGGCTGCAGACCCCAAAGGTAACGCCTAAACTTTAGAGTTAAATCAGACCTGGGGCCCATCCTGGCTGCAGACCCCAAAGGTAACGCCTAAACTTTAGAGTTAAATCAGACCTGGGACCCATCCTGGCTGCAGACCCCAAAGGTAACGCCTAAACTTTAGAGTTAAATCAGACCTGGGGCCCATCCTGGCTGCAGACCCCAAAGGTAACGCCTAAACTTTAGAGTTAAATCAGACCTGGGACCCATCCTGGCTGCAGACCCCAAAGGTAACGCCTAAACTTTAGAGTTAAATCAGACCTGGGGCCCATCCTGGCTGCAGACCCCAAAGGTAACGCCTAAACTTTAGAGTTAAATCAGACCTGGGGCCCATCCTGGCTGCAGACCCCAAAGGTAACGCCTAAACTTTAGAGTTAAATCAGACCTGGGCCCATCCTGGCTGCAGACCCCAAAGGTAACGCCTAAACTTTAGAGTTAAATCAGACCTGGGGCCCATCCTGGCTGCAGACCCCAAAGGTAACGCCTAAACTTTAGAGTTAAATCAGACCTGGGGCCCATCCTGGCTGCAGACCCCAAAGGTAACGCCTAAACTTCAGAGTTAAATCAGACCTGGGGCCCATCCTGGCTGCAGACCCCAAAGGTAACGCCTAAACTTTAGAGTTAAATCAGACCTGGGGCCCATCCTGGCTGCAGACCCCAAAGGTAACACCTAAACTTTAGAGTTAAATCAGACCTGGGGCCCATCCTGGCTGCAGACCCCAAAGGTAACGCCTAAACTTTAGAGTTAAATCAGACCTGGGGCCCATCCTGGCTGCAGACCCCAAAGGTAACGCCTAAACTTTAGAGTTAAATCAGACCTGGGACCCATCCTGGCTGCAGACCCCAAAGGTAACGCCTAAACTTTAGAGTTAAATCAGACCTGGGACCCATCCTGGCTGCAGACCCCAAAGGTAACGCCTAAACTTTACAGTTAAATCAGACCTGGGACCCATCCTGGCTGCAGACCCCAAAGGTAACACCTAAACTTTAGAGTTAAATCAGACCTGGGGCCCATCCTGGCTGCAGACCCCAAAGGTAACGCCTAAACTTTAGAGTTAAATCAGACCTGGGACCCATCCTGGCTGCAGACCCCAAAGGTAACGCCTAAACTTTAGAGTTAAATCAGACCTGGGACCCATCCTGGCTGCAGACCCCAAAGGTAACGCCTAAACTTTAGAGTTAAATCAGACCTGGGACCCATCCTGGCTGCAGACCCCAAAGGTAACGCCTAAACTTTAGAGTTAAATCAGACCTGGGACCCATCCTGGCTGCAGACCCCAAAGGTAACGCCTAAACTTTAGAGTTAAATCAGACCTGGGACCCATCCTGGCTGCAGACCCCAAAGGTAACGCCTAAACTTTAGAGTTAAATCAGACCTGGGACCCATCCTGGCTGCAGACCCCAAAGGTAACGCCTAAACTTTAGAGTTAAATCAGACCTGGGACCCATCCTGGCTGCAGACTCCAAAGGTAACGCCTAAACTTTAGAGTTAAATCAGACCTGGGGACCCATCCTGGCTGCAGACCCCAAAGGTAACGCCTAAACTTTAGAGTTAAATCAGACCTGGGACCCATCCTGGCTGCAGACCCCAAAGGTAACGCCTAAACTTTAGAGTTAAATCAGACCTGGGACCCATCCTGGCTGTAGACCATATTAGACAAATAAACTAAAGCAATGTATTTACAGTAGACAATTTAATCTACATCCATCTACTTAAGATTGTTGGTCAACCCTGTCAGAGACTCTATGACTCAGCCTATCATAACAACCTAGTGAGGCTGTCCAACAACATCATCTCCGACCCAAACCATGTTCTGAACAGTGAATATGAACTGCTACCATCTAATCGGAGATACAGGGTCCCACGATTCAATAAAGTCAGACTGAAGCACTCCTTTGTGCATCAGTCAGTCCTCACAGTAAATACAGACCTAAATCCCAGACCAAATGCACGCTGAAGGCTCTTTGAGCATGTTTTTCTCTCACTGATTGTGCTGTTATGTTAAATGTTTGTGTTTCATGTATTTGTGTATGCATATTTGTCTGTTGATGTTGGACATGGAGCTGCTGTGACGCAAGTCAAATTTCAGACTTGATCTGACAATAAAGTAATATCGTATCGTATCGTATTAATATACTACTAGTTTGTATGTAAACATATATATATACAGTGTTTCCCCAATGCTGCGCCCCGCCAACGGAGCCCCGTGCCCCTCCTGAAATTCTAGATGTTTAAAAAAAGAAGAAATTATAATTTTGCAACTAATCTATATCTACTGTCACTTTTCACATTGAACATGTGCTCTTTTATTAAATAAACAAAACGCTTTCATTTTAAGTTGTGAGTTTAGTGTTTTTGACCCTAAGAAACACTGATGCATTAATCACCAAATTCAAATTCTGCGCACTCGAGCTGGTTTCTCCATTCTTACCTACCCTACCTTTAAATTAGACGCCCACTGCTAACATGCTAAATAGCCTTAAGTTAGACGCCCACTGCTAACATGCTAAATAGCCTTAAGTTAGACGCCCACTGCTAACATGCTAAATAGCCTTAAGTTAGACGCCCACTGCTAACATGCTAAATAGCCTTAAGTTAGACGCCCACTGCTAACATGCTAAATAGCCTTAAGTTAGATGCCCACTGCTAACATGCTAAATAGCCTTAAGTTAGATGCCCACTGCTAACATGCTAAATAGCCTTAAGTTAGACGCCCACTGCTAACATGCTAACTAGCCTTAAGTTAGACGCCCACTGCTAACATGCTAAATAGCCTTAAGTTAGACGTCCACTGCTAATATGCTAACTTGCCTTAAGTTAGACGCCCACTGCTAACATGCTAACTAGCCTTAAGTTAGACGTCCACTGATAACATGCTAACTAGCCTTAAGTTAGACGTCCACTGCTAACATGCTATCTAGCCTTAAGTTAGACGTCCACTGCTAACATGCTAACTAGCCTTAAGTTAGACGCCCACTGCTAACATGCTAACTAGCCTTAAGTTAGACGCCCACTGCTAACATGCTAACTAGCCTTAAGTTAGACGTCCACTGCTAACATGCTAACTAGCCTTAAGTTAGACGCCCACTGCTAACATGCTAACTAGCCTTAAGTTAGACGTCCACTGCTAACATGCTAACTAGCCTTAAGTTAGACGCCCACTGCTAACATGCTAACTAGCCTTAAGTTAGACGCCCACTGCTAACATGCTAACTAGCCTTAAGTTAGACGTCCACTGCTAACATGCTAAATAGCCTTAAGTTAGACGCCCACTGCTGACATGCTAACTAGCCTTAAGTTAGACGTCCACTGCTAACATGCTAACTAGCCTTAAATTAGACGTCCACTGCTAACATGCTAACTAGCCTTAAGTTAGACGCCCACTGCTAACATGCTAACTAGCCTTAAATTAGACGTCCACTGCTAACATGCTAACTAGCCTTAAGTTAGACGCCCACTGCTAACATAATGTACAGCAATGATTTTGATATGATGATAATATGCTGCGGGGGCCTCGGCCCGGAGCAGCTGCACTATGATAAGAGATTATTAAATGTTGTTGTTGTTGTTGTGATGCTAATGGTGTGATGATGTGTATCATTAGGCTTGCCCACGGCCCCGGAAAAGCTCCACTACACGGACCGTGGGAAGAGCTTTATCTCTCTGGCCTGGGAGGTGCCCCGCTCTGACGGAGGCAGCCCCATTCTGGGCTACGTTCTGGAGAAGATGCGCTCCGACGCCTCAGAGTTCGAGCCGGCCAGCAGGAAGATGTTCCCCGAGTGCTGCGGCACGCTGGAGAACCTCTCGGAGAACATGGAGTACGAGTTCAGGGTCCATGCCGTCACCGAGGTGGGAGACGGAGACAACTGCAAGCCAATCAGTGTCCGGATCCAGGACGACGAGAGTAAACACACCTTTTATTATAATTATTAGGAATATTATTTATAAATATTAGTAATATTAGTAATATTAGTACCGAATCACAGAAAAACATCCCGGACAATGAGAGTAAACACAACTTTTATTATTTATAGTTATTAGGAATATTTGTACTGAATGACAGCACCAGGATTTTGGACAAAATGACGAGCACCATTTTTATAATCAATGTTATTATAATATATTTAACTTAATATAAAGATAGGATGTATACAAATATTGTGCAGCTTCAACATTCAAGAAAGTTCTATGAGGAGGTTTTATTTAAAGTGTCTGTTAAGAAAACACGATCAGTAACCGAAGACTGATTCTGATATTCTGACCTACGGAGCGTTAAAACGTCAGTGTTATTACGCATGAATAATAATCATGAGTCAGTCATCAGGTGCAGCTCTCCTCAGAGGACCTGTTTCAGTGAGAGCAGGCGTTTGACAGTTTCTCTCTGTGTGTTCAGTTGCTCCGGCGATCACCATCCTGAAGTTCTTCAAGAATAACTGCATCAGCGTGAAGAAGGGCTCTTCCATCGATGTGCCGGCGGAGGTGCGGGGGCTGCCCCTGCCCACACTGCGCTGGACCAAAGACGGAGAGGAGCTGCTGCCGCTGGAGGACAAGCTGAGCCTGGAGACCGAGGAGGTACGAGACCTGATCTCTGGCTGCATTTTGCTAATTGTTTATCTAATTCAGGATTCAAGGTGTGCCTACAGTGTAGTTCTGTCAATGACGATCTGAGGTCACAGGCGCCTCCAACAGAGCAACACAATAACACTGATACAATAGTGCAAGTAAATACAATCAAATGGAATAGAAGTAGTGCTATTTTTATTAATATATAAATAAATACATTTAACAATGAATATGGAAAATAAATACATACATAAATACAATTAAATACAAAAATGAATGACAAATAAAAGATAACTCACCCCATGTTCTCTGGTCTCCAGGTGACCCGGACCACCCTCCGGACGAAGATCTCCCTCCCAGGAACCATCAGGCAGGACACGGGCAGCTACAAACTGCAGGCGGAGAACTGCTGGGGCAGCGCGGAGCACACCGTGCGGGTGGATATATTGGGTGAGGAACCAGACCTCCTCAAACCTCTTCCCTCCTTTCCGTCCTGGTGTTTTATTAAACGTGTCTCTGCGCCCTCAGACCGGCCTCTTCCTCCCAGGAACATCGTGGTGTCGGACATCAAGGCGGAGTCCTGCTACCTGACCTGGGACGCGCCCGAGGATAACGGAGGCAGCGAGATCACCAACTACATCCTGGAGAGAAGAGACGCCAGCAAGAAGAAGTCCGACTTCGAGCTGGTCACCGTGCACCTGATCGACCGCAGATACGGGGTGAGAGTTCACGAGAGGGTTAAACACTCATGAGATATATGAAATACAGGTTAGATTTAACACAACGTAATGCAGTGAGCATCTAACCAGCAGGGAAGAAGAACCATATATAATACAAGAATACACATAGTACAGATATATGTCAAGTATATACAGTATATATGGAAGTAAACCGTAGTGCTGGAAACTCCATGGAGCAGGTAGACTGGTCCCTCAGGGTTCCTTCCTGTATCCAGGATGTGGAATATTTCACACTGAAGGCTGTGGTTATACGATATACTTTATTGTCCCGGTAAGGACATTTGTTCTGGAATCCGTCCTGCACTTCGCATACATGCACATATACAAAGATAATAACATTAAAATACATGCACATATCCTCACTCATGCACCGTTTACACAAACATAGACGCCCATACTGACAGTAGCCCTGACGAGTACCAGTTCAGGATCGCAGCCTTCAACGCTGCCGGGGTCGGGCCCACTGCGCGCCCACCGAGTGCAAGCTGCACACAGAACAGAACTGACATGTTGTTTGAATGTTAATTGTTGGCAAAATCCTGAGTGTCCTCTTCCAACATGAGAGCAACATGCTAACAAAGGTATCCCCACTGCAGCTGAGTTCATGACAGCATGTATGGTTACCTAGAAGAGCGTCAGGACTGTTTGACCGACCCTCATGGCCAACACTTAGAAGTGTATAACATTACATGTGAGTGTCGAGAAGCTTAATGGACAAAGGCAGGGATGAGTGCAGGGAATAGCGGTTCAGCTCTTGGGAACCCTGAATCTTCTACCAGAAGGTAGGGCTGGAGTTTGTGGGGGGGGGTCAGACACCATTTGTTGTGCCTGACCTATATGGGCTGCTCATATATGTTTGGAGTTATGGAGATCTTAATAAATGTATAACCTGTGACTGTGTTTCCCCCCCAGGTGCACAAGCTGAACGTGAACGGGCAGTACCAGTTCCGCCTCAAAGCGGAGAACAAGTACGGCGTGAGCGACGGCTGCGACTCGGAGAAGGTTGAGCTGAGGGACCCCTTCGGCCTGCCCGGACCCCCGCGCAACCCCAAGATCCTGCGGAACACGGCCACCACCATGACTGTGACCTGGGAGCCCCCCCTGGACAACGGGGGCTCCAGCATCCAGGGCTACTGGCTGGAGAAGAGGGAGCGCGGGGCCGTGTACTGGGGCCGCGTCAACAGGGCGCCGGTCACCAAGCCCTCGGTGAAGGGCCTGCAGCACACCGTGCTGAAGCTCATCGAGGGGTCCGTGTACCAGTTCAGGATCGCAGCCTGCAACGCTGCCGGGGTCGGGCCCCACTGCGAGCCCACCGAGAGCAAGCTGGCCATGGAACCCTGCAGTGAGTACATTACATTACATTGCATTTAGCTGACGCTTTTGTCCAAAGCGACTTACAATAAGTACATTCGACCAGGAAGACACAACCTTGAAGAAAACAGAATCATATAAGTATATCAGGTTTCATAGAGCCAAACATTTCAAGTGCTACTCAACTGGCTTTAGGTAAGCCAGTCCTTTATTAGTATATAAGTGCTTCGTTAATCGTTCTAACGCTCGAAGTGGAGTCGAAAGAGATGAGTTTTCAGTTTGCGCCGGAAGATGTGCAAGCTATCTGCCGTCCTGATGTCAATGGGGAGCTCATTCCACCATCTTGGAGCCAGGATAGCAAACCCACGTGTTTTCGCCGATGGGAACTTGGGTCCCCCTCGCAGCGAGGGCGCAACGAGTCGTTTGGCTGATGCAGAGCGTAGTGCACGCGCTGGGGTGTACGGTTTAACCATGTCCTGGATGTAGGAAGGGCCAGATCCATTCGCAGCACGGTAAGCAAGTACCAGTGTCTTGAAGTGGATTCTAGCAGTTACCGGAAGCCAGTGAAGGGAGCGGAGGAGCGGAGTGGTGTGGGAGAATTTAGGAAGGTTGAAAACCAGACGAGCCGCTGCATTCTGGATGAGCTGCAGAGGTCGGATGGCACATGCAGGTAGACCAGCCAGGAGGGAGTTGCAGTAGTCTAGGCGTGAGATGACGAGAGCCTGGACCAGAACCTGAGTCGCTTTCTGAGTCAGCTGGGGACGTATCTTCCTGATGTTGTAAAGCGTGTATCTGCAGCAGCGGGTTGTAGCAGCGATGTTTGCAGTGAAGGACAGGTTGTTATCTAGGGTCACACCCAGATTCCTTGCAGTCTGAGTCGGGGAAACAACTGAGGTGCCGATGTTGATTGTCAGGTCAAGAGTTGGACAATCTTTTCCCGGGAGGAAGAGCAGCTCAGTCTTGTCAAGGTTGAGTTTGAGGTGGTGGGCAGACATCCACTGAGAGATGTCAGCTAGACAAGCAGAGATGCGTGCGACGACCTGGGTCTCTGAGCGGGGAAAGGACAGAATTAATTGGGTGTCGTCAGCGTAGCAGTGGTAAGAAAAACCATGCGGGCTAATGACTGATCCGAGCGAGTTTGTGTACAAGGAGAAGAGGAGGGGACCAAGAACAGAGCCCTGAGGGACCCCCGTAGTTAATTGACAAGGGTCGGACTCAGACCCTCTCCAAGTCACCCTGTAGGTACGGTCTTTCAGGTATGAGGTGAGGAGGGAAAGTGCAGAGCCAGAAACTCCAAGTTTTTGGAGAGTGCGAAGGAGGATCTGATGATTCACCGTGTCGAATGCAGCAGACAGGTCCAACAGGATGATGACAGAGGAGAGGGATGCAGTTTTGGCAGTGTGCAGTTCCTCCGTGACAGCAATGAGAGCAGTTTCTGTGGAGTGACCTGCCTTGAAACCAGACTGGTGCGGATCCAGAAGGTTGTTCTGATTGAGATAACAGGAGAGTTGTTTAAAGACAGCGCGTTCAAGTGATTTAGACAGGAACGGGAGGAGAGAGACAGGCCTGTAGTTTATAACATCAGACGGGTTGAGAGTGGGTTTCTTTAGGAGAGGGTTTACTCTTGCCTCCTTGAGACTGTTTGGAAAGTGACCAGAAGTTAGAGAAGTGTTGATGAAATGGGTGAGAAACGGTAGAATATCAGGAGCGATAGTCTGAAGGAGGTTTGAAGGGATAGGGTCCAGAGGACAGGTGGTAGGGCCTCAAGTACCTCAACCCTCATGAAGCAGCCTCTTGATCTCATAGGAGGGGAGCATGTAACAACCATATAGACACATTTCCAAGCATTTGGTCTACCTACGCCGTAAATGCATTATCTTCTCTATTCATACACGGCATCCATTGCAGTCCGTCCTGGAGAGGGACCCTCCTCGAGGTTTATAACAATAACTGGGGGGTTTCTCCCATTCAAATGTCAGACTTGATCTGACCATTAAAGTATTATCGTATCGTATTGTTTCGTATAAATAAACATTGATTGATTGATTGATTGATTGATTGATTGATAACCCTGCTTCCTCCTCAGACCCCCCCAGCCCCCCCGACTCCCCCGAGGTTAAAGACAAGACAAAGAGCAGCGTGACTCTGAGCTGGATCCCCCCCGACAGAGACGGAGGCAGCCCCATCAAGGGCTACATCATCGAGGTGCACGAAGAGGGCTCTCCTGATTGGAGGAGGGTCAACCCCGCCGATAAGCTCCACCCCCTGACGGAGATCACCGTTCCCGACCTGAAGGAGGGCAAGAAGTGCCGCTTCAGGATCTACGCCGTCAACGCCGCCGGCAACTCTGATCCCGCCAAGACAGGAGACGTGCTGGTGCAGGACATCCTGAGTAAGTCTGGACTGGGTCCGATCAGAACTATGGTCTATAGCCGGGTCAGAACCAGAACTCTGGTCTGTAGCCGGGTAAGAACCAGAACTCTGGTCTATAGCCCGGTCAGAACCAGAACTCAAGTGTATAGCCGGGTCAGAGTCAGAACTCAAGTCTATAGCCGGGTCAGAGCCAGAACTCAAGTCTGGAGCCGCTAGGTTCACACATACGAGGAATCTGACTTGATGTTGTGGTGCATACCTCACAGATGAATAATATACGACTCTACATGCTGAGCAGGAGCAGCTCTCACTCAGAAGTATTGATATATTGAATAAGATGATCAGGTCTAAACCGCGTTGTTTGTCCCTGCAGTCGAGCCGACGATGACTCTGAATGTGAATGCTCACGAGCTGCTGACCTGCAGAGCGGGAACCCCCCTGCAGATCCCCGTCTCCTTCAGCGGACGCCCCACCCCCAAACTCACCTGGACTTTCGACGGCCCCGCGGAGAGCGAGAAGAAGAACGACCTGCACACGCTGCCCATCGACTCCGAGGTGAGGAGCGCACACACAGAACAGAACTGAGATGTTGTTTGAATGTTAATTGTTGGTAAAATACTGAACGTCCTCTTCCAACCTGAGCGTAACGTGATAACAAAGGTATCCCAACTGCAGCTGAGAACATGACAGGATGTGTGATTACCTAGAAGAGCATCAGGACTGTTTGAGGCAGATGATAGCTATGTGATTAACATGATGATTCAGCCTCTATGGAGAGAGACATCAAGCATGCTCATTTCTGACGTGGAGCTAATCTGAAGTCAACATTGAATACTGTTTTCTATTCCTCCATCTTGTGACTGTGTAACTCCCTCTCTTGGATATCAGCATGTGAAGGACACTGTTCAGGAACTAGTTGATGCTCTGTATGTGATGACTCCTTCCATTCTGGAGAAGATCACAGACACATGGATCCTGAGGCTGAAGCTAAGCCGGGGACCAGGGAGAGTTTCTAACATTAATGAATAACGTGCCTGTGCTTCCTGTCAGATCCAAATGACAGACACCAGCTCGGTGGTCCTGATCCCGGAGAGCAAGCTGAACCACAGCGGGCGCTTCATCATCAACGCAGAGAACGCCGCCGGACACAAGCTGCTCAAAGTGCGCGTCACCGTGCTCGGTACGTGAACACCCGGACAGCATCTCTATAACCTGACGGTGATGTGTTGAGGATGATGAGGTTGTGATGTTGTGTGTAATAATTAAACCCTGGTGTCCCTGCAGACCTGCCCGGGGCCCCCAGAGACCTAAAGGTGAGCGACGTGACTCGAGGCACCTGCAGATTCACCTGGAAAGCTCCAGAGAGCGACGGAGGAGAGAGGGTGAAGAGCTACTTCATCGAGAAGAAGGCGGTCAACGGGAAGGCCTGGACCAAGGTACCTGACACCCTGCAAAGAAACAGGAAACTGACCCACCAGACAGACAGGAAACTGACCCCTAATCCACAGGAAACTGACCCACCAGACAGACAGGAAACTGACCCCTAATCCACAGGAAACTGACCCTGACCCTCCAGACAGACAGGAAACTGACCCCTAATCCACAGGAAACTGACCCTGACCCACCAGTCAGACAGGAAACTGACCCCTAATCCACAGGAAACTGACCCTGACCCTCCAGACAGACAGGAAACTGACCCCTAATCCACAGGAAACTGACCCTGACCCTCCAGACAGACAGGAAACTGATCCACCAGACAGACAGGAAACTGACCCCTAATCCACAGGAAACTGACCCACCAGACAGACAGGTAACTGACCCCTAATCCACAGGAAACTGACCCTGACCCTCCAGACAGACAGGTAACTGACCCCTAATCCACAGGAAACTGACCCTGACCCTCCAGACAGACAGGTAACTGACCCCTAATCCACAGGAAACTGACCCCTGATCTACAGGAAACTGACCCTGACCCTCCAGACAGACAGGAAACTGACCCCTGATCCACAGGAAACTGACCCCTAATCCACAGGAAACTGACCCCTAATCCAAGGAAACTGACCCTGACCCACCAGACAGACAGGAAACTGACCCCTAATCCACAGGAAACTGACCCTGACCCTCCAGACAGACAGGAAACTGACCCCTAATCCACAGGAAACTGACCCTGACCCTCCAGACAGACAGGAAACTGACCCCTGATCCACAGGAAACTGACCCCTAATCCACAGGAAACTGACCCCTAATCCAAGGAAACTGACCCTGACCCACCAGACAGACAGGAAACTGACCCCTAATCCACAGGAAACTGACCCTGACCCTCCAGACAGACAGGAAACTCACCCCTAATCCAAGGAAATTGACCCTCCAGACAGACAGGAAACTGACCCCTAATCCAAGGAAACTGACCCTGACCCACCAGACAGACAGGAAACTGACCCCTAATCCACAGGAAACTGACCCCTAATCCACAGGAAACTGACCCCTAATCCAAGGAAACTGACCCTGACCCTCCAGACAGACAGGAAACTGACCCCTAATCCACAGGAAACTGACCCTGACCCACCAGACAGACAGGAAACTGACCCCTAATCCAAGGAAACTGACCCTGAACCTCCAGACAGACAGGAAACTGACCCCTAATCCACAGGAAACTGACCCTGACCGTCCAGACAGACAGGAAACTGACCCTGACCGTCCAGACAGACAGGAAACTGACCCCTAATTCAAGGAAACTGACCCTGACCCTCCAGACAGACAGGAAACTGACCCTAATCCACAGGAAACTAACCCTGACCCACCAGACAGACAGGAAACTGACCCCTAATCCACAGGAAACTGACCCCTAATCCACAGGAAACTGACCCCTAATCCAAGGAAACTGACCCTGACCCTCCAGACAGACAGGAAACTGACCCCTAATCCAAGGAAACTGACCCTGACCCTCCAGACAGACAGGAAACTGACCCCTAATCCACAGGAAACTGACCCCTAATCCACAGGAAACTGACCCTGACCCTCCAGATAGACAGGAAACTGACCCTGACCCTCCAGACAGACAGGAAACTGACCCCTAATCAACAGGAAGCTGACCCCTAATCCACATGAAACTGACCTTGACCCTCCAGACCAGGGGTGGCCAACCAGTCAGAGGTTAAGAGCCACATTTTTTCTATGTTATTGCAAAGAGCCACATCAAACACACAGTCACTGATACCGCTTGTTTCCGTTTTTTGTTTTCTGGAGACAAGATTTCAACCACGTCACTGATGCATTTTTGTGGCATTGGGATATTTTTTTTTTAAATCCTCTGGAGCAGAGAGAGGAGCTGTGGATTATTGTTATTGATTAATGCATCAGTGTTTCTTAGGGTCAAAAACACTAAACTCACAACTTAAGATGAAAGCGTTTAGTTTATTTAATAAAAGAGCACATGTTCAATGTGAAAAGTGACAGTAGTTATAGATTATTTGCAATTTGGTGCTATGTATATATAGATTTTTTTATTTATTATATATATAACTCCTTGAATTCCAGGGGGGGGCGCGGGGCTCCGTTGGCGGGGTGCAGCGCCCCTCCAAGACAATGGTAGGGGAAACACTGGATAGTGTTTAATCAACGATAGGTTTTCCCCCCCTCAAAGGTGATTGGTTCACAGCATCACAGGTATTATTGTGATTGGCTCTTGGGCCACATCAAAATTAGACGCGCTGTCATCCTCTCATACTGACACCTGACACCACACATACACACGTAGGGAGAGCCGGGACGAAAGTAACACGGGACCAAAGTAACGGAGCTATTTTATCCGAGCCCGAACAACTTTGACCGGCCAAATTACGTCAGAATGATCAGTATTCAATACTTAACAGACCTACTAAATATCAGGTTTAACTGTCAGTGTTGTCACGATACCAACATTTTGGTTTCGATACCAAGTCAAGAATTGCGATTCCGATTCTTTTTCTTAAAAAAAGGGAAACAGTCTTAAATGTAATTATTGTGCTTTATTTCACACCAGAACCAGAACCATAACACAAACTTTTAAACAATGAGAACAATAAATAAAATAAATGACAAGAATTCGTATTAAATAAAATTAATACATTTCTCACAGACAGGCCTCATGGTGTCCGTAGGCTTGCCCTCACTGTCAGAGATATAGCTAAAATACATCGCTTCTGGCGTCTTTTTTCTCAACAAGCCGAGGCGCAGCGGCAGCTGCACTCCCACTTGCAGCCATGCTTCTGGTTTTCTCACATGCTCTGGCAGCTAGCGCGTGCACGAGAGAGGGGAGGGACTTAGAGCGTGCTTGAGAGGGGAGGGACTTAGAGCGTGCTTGAGAGGGGAGGGACTTCGAGCGTGCTTGAGAAGGGAGGGGCTGCAGGCAACGGCTGCAGTGCAGGGAGTGGAAGCAGAGCGCTGAACACACACGGCTCTTATTAAAAACGGCGCTTTCTCACCGGAGTACTTTTCCCCGTCATTCTTAAAGTACCGATACTAATGAAACGGAGGAATCGTAACGTTTTTAAACGGCAGGGTAATCGCGGTATACCTTTCAAGTATCGGTACACAACCATGCAACACTAGTCAGGAGTCAGTGTCTCTCCCCCAAACTCACACATATAAAATTCGATATGAACTGAAGAGCCGCATGAAACTAGGCAAAGAGCCGCATGCGGCTCGAGAGCCGCGGGTTGGCCACCCCTGCTCCAGACAGACAGGAAGCTGACCCCTAATCAACAGGAAACTGACCCCTAATCCACATGAAACTGACCCTGACCCTCCAGACAGACAGGAAGCTGACCCCTAATCAACAGGAAGCTGACCCCTAATCCACAGGAAACTGACCCTGACCCTCCAGACAGACAGGAAGCTGACCCCTAATCCACAGGAAACTGACCCTGACCCTCCAGACAGACAGGAAACCCCTAGACAACAGGAAACTGACCCTAATCAACAGGAAACTGACCCCTAATCCACAGGAAACTGACCCTGACCCTCCAGACAGACAGGGAAGCTGACCCCTAATCCACAGGAAACTGACCCCTAAATCCACATGAAACTGACCCTGACCCTCCAGACAGACAGGAAACTGACCCTAATCCACAGGAAACTAACCCTGACCCTCCAGAACAGACAGGAAGCTGACCCCTAATCCACAGGAAACTGACCCTGACCCTCCAGACAGACAGAAACTGACCCCTAATCCACATGAAACTGACCCTGACCCTCCAGACAGACAGGAAACTGACCCCTAATCCACAGGAAACTGACCCTGACCCTCCAGTCAGACAGGAAACTGACCCCTAATCCACAGGAAACTGACCCTGACCCTCCAGACAGACAGGAAGCTGACCCCTAATCAACAGGAAGCTGACCCCTAATCCACATGAAACTGACCTTGACCCTCCAGACAGACACGAAGCTGACCCCTAATCACAGGAAAACTGACCCTGACCCTCCAGACAGACAGGAAGCTGACCCCTAATCAACAGGAAGCTGACCCCTAATCAACAGGAAACTGACCCTGACCCTCCAGACAGACAGGAAGCTGACCCCTAATCCACAGGAAACTGACCCCTAATCCACATGAAACTGACCCTGACCCTCCAGACAGACAGGAAGCTGACCCCTAATCCACAGGAAACTGACCCTGACCCTCCAGACAGACAGGAAACTGACCCCTAATCCACATGAAACTGACCCTGACCCTCCAGACAGACAGGAAACTGACCCCTAATCCACAGGAAACTGACCCTGACCCTCCAGTCAGACAGGAAACTGACCCCTAATCCACAGGAAACTGACCCTGACCCTCCAGACAGACAGGAAGCTGACCCCTAATCAACAGGAAGCTGACCCCTAATCCACATGAAACTGACCTTGACCCTCCAGACAGACACGAAGCTGACCCCTAATCAACAGGAAACTGACCCTGACCCTCCAGACAGACAGGAAACTGACCCCTAATCCACAGGAAACTGACCCTGACCCTCCAGACAGACAGGAAGCTGACCCCTAATCCACAGGAAACTGACCCCTAATCCACAGGAAACTGACCCTGACCCTCCAGACAGACAGGAAACTGACCCCTAATCCACAGGAAACTGACCCCTAATCCACAGGAAGCTGACCCCTAATCCACAGGAAACTGACCCTGACCCTCCAGTCAGACAGGAAACTGACCCCTAATCCACAGGAAACTGACCCTGACCCTCCAGTCAGACAGGAAGCTGACCCCTAATCCACAGGAAACTGACCCTGACCCTCCAGTCAGACAGGAAGCTGACCCCTAATCCACAGGAAACTGACCCTGACCCTCCAGTCAGACAGGAAACTGACTTCTAATCCACAGGAAACTGACCCTGACCCTCCAGTCAGACAGGAAACTGACCCCTAATCCACAGGAAACTGACCCTGACCCTCCAGTCAGACAGGAAGCTGACCCCTAATCAACAGGAAGCTGACCCCTAATCCACAGGAAACTGACCCTGACCCTCCAGTCAGACAGGAAACTGACTTCTAATCCACAGGAAACTGACCCTGACCCTCCAGTCAGACAGGAAACTGACCCCTAATCCACAGGAAACTGACCCCTAATCCACATGAAACTGACCCTGACCCTCCAGTCAGACAGGAAGCTGACCCCTAATCCACAGGAAACTGACCCCTAATCCACAGGAAACTGACCCTGACCCTCCAGTCAGACAGGAAGCTGACCCCTAATCCACAGGAAACTGACCCCTAATCCACAGGAAACTGACCCTGACCCTCCAGTCAGACAGGAAACTGACTTCTAATCCACAGGAAACTGACCCTGACCCTCCAGTCAGACAGGAAACTGACCCTAATCCACAGGAAACTGACCCTGACCCTCCAGTCAGACAGGAAACTGACCCCTAATCCACAGGAAACTGACCCTGACCCTCCAGTCAGACAGGAAGCTGACCCCTAATCCACAGGAAACTGACCCTGACCCTCCAGTCAGACAGGAAACTGACTTCTAATCCACAGGAAACTGACCCCTGACCCTCCAGTCAGACAGGAAACTGACCCCAAATCCACAGGAAACTGACCCTGACCCTCCAGTCAGACAGGAAACTGACCCCTAATCCACAGGAAACTGACCCTGACCCTCCAGTCAGACAGGAAACTGACCCCTAATCCACAGGAAACTGACCCTGACCCTCCAGACAGACAGGAAACTGACCCTGACCCTCCAGTCAGACAGGAAACTGACTTCTAATCCACAGGAAACTGACCCTGACCCTCCAGTCAGACAGGAAACTGACCCCAAATCCACAGGAAACTAACTCCGACCCACCAGAGAAACAGGAAACTGACCCTGACCCCTAACCCTAGTTGTTGATCCAGGTTTATTAACCCGCTCTGGCTCCTCTCAGGTGAACCCGGCCTGTGCAGCCCAGTCTCTGGTGATCCCAGACCTCATCAACGGACAGGAGTACATCTTCAGGATCCGAGCAGAGAACCGCTTCGGCTTCGGACCCCTGGCTGAGACCGAGCAGCCCACCAAGGTCACCGACCCCATCCGTACGTACCGGAAAGCATTTATTATACTCTTATTATATCGCTATTATATCTATAATATTTATATTGCATACTTATGTAAATATATTTAACATGTTCATACAAATGCACAACGTTTTACTGCGATATCTTGTTCTAATAGTTACTTTATCACTTTATCACTTTATTTTTGCTGAATTACTATTTGTATTTGTTTACTATTTTATCTTTATTTGTACCTTGTGTGAATGCTGTGTTTCACTCTGACCCTGTTGCTGCTATAAACGCCTGAGTAAGGGGATAAATAAAGCTCCATCTTATCTGTTCTTATCTTATATCGTTATGATATCGTTTCTTCGAGGAGATTTAAGAAGGACAGTAACTTTTGAATGACTTAATGACTATTTCTAATAACCCCCTTTCTGTGCAGACCCCCCCGACCCCCCCACCAGGCTGAAGATCAGGAGCGTGAGGCGGGGCGCCGTCTCTCTGACCTGGAGGGCCCCGAGGAACGATGGAGGGGCCCCGGTGACTCACTACAGCGTGGACCTGCTCTGCTGGGAGGCCAGCGGGGCCGCCAAGGACTCCTGGAGGAGGTACGGCCCGCTTTACTCTATATATTCACTCTATTACATTTCACACGACATACCAGAGAGAGAGAGAGAGAGAGAGAGAGAGAGAGAATCATAAATAGTTTAAAGAAATGCTGCGTGTCAAATGCAGTGGATAACATTTTTTCAAATACAATTATTTTCTTTATAAAAACAAGATTTGGTCTTCAAAAAGGTATTTTTCCAAAAATGACTCTTTTTGAAAAAGAGGAGTCGTCTTATATTCGGGTAGTTCATGTCTCTTGTTATGGTTCAACATCGGGCCAATGCTGCGTCACATGTTCTCCTGGAAGAAACGATATCATAGCTGACATCCTCGTGGATTCATCTTCTTATTACAGACACATGCATTTCCTAACATTCGGTCTATATGCTGTAAAATGTATTATCTCTTTTACACACGGCATCTATTGCACGTCTGTCCGTCCTGGGAGAGGGATCCCTCCTCTGTTGCTCTCCATGAGGTTTCTCCCATGTTCCCTTAAACTGTGGGTTTTCTCTGGAAGTGTTTCCTTGTACGTGAGGGTCTAAGGACAGAGGGTCTAAGGACAGAGGGTCTAAGGACAGAGGGTCTGAGGACAGAGGGTCTGAGGACAGAGGGTCTGAGGACAGAGGGTCTGAGGACAGAGGGTCTAAGGATAGAGGGTCTGAGGATAGAGGGTCTGAGGACAGAGGGTCTGAGGATAGAGGGTCTGAGGACAGAGGGTCTAAGGATAGAGGGTCTAAGGACAGAGGGTCTGAGGACAGAGGTTCTGAGGACAGAGGGTCTAAGGACAGAGGGTGTTGTATTTGCTGTAAAGTGTCTCTACTGTAGGCTATTTTTATTTTATGTACAGCACTTTGGCTCCACCAAACATCGTTTATAAATGTGCTCTATAAATAAAACTTGATTTGATTTGATGTTACAGCTGCAAGGGATTGTGGGACGGCATAGAGACTTAGAGACTCTGTTAGGGTCCCTCCTGATTATGTGTGCTGCCTTCAGGTGCAACAGGAGAGACGTGGACACCACCAGCTACCGGGTGGAGGACCTGACGGAGGGTGATGAGTACGAGTTCAGGGTGATGGCCCACAACAAGGCGGGCCAGAGCCGGCCCTCCAGCACCGTGGGACCCATCGTGCTGCAGGACCAGACCTGTGAGTAATCTGATTACTTCCTGTTTCCTGTAGATTGTAATCTGATTACTAACTTCCTGCTTCCTGCAATCTGATTGCTAACTGTTGGGGAAATATTGCCCTAGGCCCACACCTCTAACCAGTCTCTCCGTGTCTCTCTGAGTCTCTCCGTGTCTCTCCGTGTCTCTCCGTGTCTCTCTGAGTCTCTCCGTGTCTCTCTGAGTCTCTCCGTGTCTCTCTGAGTCTCTCCGTGTCTCTCCGTGTCTCTCCGTGTCTCTCTGAGTCTCTCCGTGTCTCTCCGTGTCTCTCCGTGTCTCTCCGTGTCTCTCTGAGTCTGTCTGAGTCTCTCTGAGTCTCTCTGTGTCTCTCCGTGTCTCTCTGAGTCTCTCCGTGTCTCTCTGTGTCTCTCCGTGTCTCTCCGTGTCTCTCCGTGTCTCTCTGTGTCTCTCCGTGTCTCTCCGTGTCTCTCCGTGTCTCTCTGTGTCTCTCCGTGTCTCTCCGTGTCTCTCTGTGTCTCTCTGAGTCTCCCTGAGTCTCTCTGAGTCTCTCTGTGTCTCTCTGAGTCTCTCTGTGTCTCTCTGAGTCTCTCTGAGTCTCCCTGAGTCTCTCTGAGTCTCTCTGAGTCTCCCTGAGTCTCTCTGAGTCTCTCCGTGTCTCTCTGAGTCTCTCTGTGTCTCTCCGTGTCTCTCTGAGTCTCTCCGTGTATCTCCGTGTCTCTCCGTGTCTCTCTGAGTCTCTCCGTGTCTCTCTGAGTCTCTCCGTGTATCTCCGTGTCTCTCTGTGTCTCTCCGTGTCTCTCTGAGTCTCTCCGTGTCTCTCTGAGTCTCTCCGTGTCTCTCCGTGTCTCTCCGTGTCTCTCCGTGTCTCTCCGTGTCTCTCCGTGTCTCTCCGTGTCTCTCCGTGTCTCTCCGTGTCTCTCCGTGTCTCTCCGTGTCTCTCTGTGTCTCTGTGTCTCTCCGTGTCTCTCCGTGTCTCTCCGTGTCTCTCCGTGTCTCTCCGAGTCTCTCCGTGTCTCTCCGTGTCTCTCCGTGTCTCTCTGAGTCTCTCCGTGTCTCTCCGTGTCTCTCTGAGTCTCTCCGTGTCTCTCCGTGTCTCTCCGTGTCTCTCTGTGTCTCTCCGTGTCTCTCCGTGTCTCTCTGAGTCTCTCCGTGTCTCTCCGTGTCTCTCCGTGTCTCTCTGAGTCTCTCCGTGTCTCTCTGTGTCTCTCCGTGTCTCTCTGTGTCTCTCCGTGTCTCTCCGTGTCTCTCCGTGTCTCTCTGAGTCTCTCCGTGTCTCTCTGTGTCTCTCCGTGTCTCTCCGTGTCTCTCTGTGTCTCTCTGTGTCTCTCTGTGTCTCTCTGTGTCTCTCTGTGTCTCTCTGTGTCTCTCTGTGTCTCTCTGTGTCTCTCTGTGTCTCTCTGTGTCTCTCTGTGTCTCTCTGTGTCTCTCTGTGTCTCTCTGTGTCTCTCTGTGTCCCCCTGTGTCTCTCCGTGTCTCTCCGTGTCTCTCTGTGTCTCTCCGTGTCTCTCCGTGTCTCTCCGTGTCTCTCTGAGTCTCTCCGTGTCTCTCCGTGTCTCTCCGTGTCTCTCTGTGTCTCTCTGTGTCTCTCTGTGTCTCTCTGTGTCTCTCTGTGTCTCTCTGTGTCTCTCTGTGTCTCTCTGTGTCTCTCTGTGTCTCTCTGTGTCTCTCTGTGTCTCTCTGTGTCTCTCTGTGTCTCTCTGTGTCTCTCTGTGTCTCTCTGTGTCTCTCTGTGTCTCTCTGTGTCTCTCTGTGTCTCTCTGTGTCTCTCTGTGTCTCTCTGTGTCTCTCCGTGTCTCTCCGTGTCTCTCCGTGTCTCTCCGTGTCTCTCTGTGTCTCTCCGTGTCTCTCTGTGTCTCTCCGTGTCTTTCCGTGTCTCTCCGTGTCTCTCCGTGTCTCTCCGTGTCTCTCTGTGTCTCTCCGTGTCTCTCTGAGTCTCTCTGAGTCTCTCAGTGTCTCTCCGTGTCTCTCCGTGTCTCTCCGTGTCTCTCCGTGTCTCTCTGAGTCTCCATTGATCCAGAGGTTTCCATCACACTAACTTCCTGTCTCCTGCAGGCGCTCCGTCCATCGATCTGAAGGAGTTCATGGAGGCGGAGCAGCGGTCCGACATCAGCATCGTGGCGAAGGTGCGCGGTTGCCCCTTCCCCACCCTCACCTGGTACAAGGCGCCCGCCCACCACCCCGAGCAGCGGGTGGAGGTCTCGTACGACGAGCACATCAACAAGGTGGTGAGCGACGACAGCTGCACGCTCCTCATCCAGCAGGGGAACAGAGCCGACACCGGACTCTACACCCTGATCGCCTCCAACAGCGTCGGGAAGGCCTCCGCAGAGATGAGGCTCAACGTGCTGGGTAACCACACACACACACAATCACACACACACACACACACACACACACACACACACACACACACACACACACAGAGACACACAGAGACACACACTCAATCACACAGAGACACACACTCAATCACACAGAGACACACACACTCAATCACACAGAGACACACACACTCAATCACACAGAGACACACACACTCAATCACACAGAGACACACACACTCAATCACACAGACACACACACAAACACAGACACACAGAGACACACACACACACAGAGACACACAGAGACACACACTCAATCACACAGAGACACGAACATAATCCCACAGACACACACACTCAATCACAGACACACACACACACACAATCCCACAGACACACACACAATCAATCACACACACAATCACACAGAGACACAATCACACAATCACACACACAGACACACACACACACAATCCCACAGACACACACACACTCAATCACACAGAGACACACACACAATCAATCACACACACACACACACACACACACACACCACACCCACACACACACACACACACACACACACACACAGAGACACACAGAGACACACACTCAATCACACAGAGACACACACACAATCACACACACACGTTTGTCTATTTTGTTTTAATGCATGAGGTTTCCTGGTCTTTAAAACCTTGACTGTATTTGTGTGAACATCATTTAGCATTAAACCCCAGCTGAACGATTCCCTCTAAACCAGTGTCCACACTCGCGGACCACCTAACTCCACAAATATCCACACATCGTTTTTCTAAAACAGATTACAAATCGCCTGAAAATGGTACAAACAAGTGGAAACATGTGTGATGAAGGTGTTGCTCTGGGCTATATCATGCAATCGAAATCTTGAAACTTAAGCTCGCTCCATTGCGGAGATATTCCCGCGAGAGTGCGGAAAACTGAAATGTATTTATTTATTTCAAATGTTACCAATATACTCACGGACCACTAGGGGGCGCTCACGGACCACCGGGAGAAGCACTGATCTAAACCTTTTATTCCCCCCCCCCCCCCCCCCCCCCCCCAGGTCTGCCCGACCGCCCCTCTGCTCCCATTAAGTTTGAGTCGATTGGCTCTGAGCGCATCACGCTCTCCTGGCTCCCCCCGAAGGACGACGGCGGCTCCAGGATCACAAACTACGTGATCTGGCGCCGCGTGGCGAGCAGGAGCACCTGGGTGATCGTCACCAACGAGCCCAAGGAGCGCGTCTGGACCGTCGAAAACCTGATGGCCGGGCACGAGTACATCTTCCGCATCATGGCGCAGAACAAGTTCGGAGTGGGAGAACCTCTGGACAGCGAGCCGGAGGTCGCCAGAGACCTCTACGGTGAGAGGGTTTATGACTTTAATACTTCGGACTAGAGCTAGTCCAAATATTAAAGGTGGTTTACCCCCCCCACCTTCCCTCAGTGTATGAGGTGTTGCTGCGTACTGAATGTAATGAGTGATATTAAAGGTGCCCCCCACCTTCCCTCAGTGTATGAGGTGTTGCTGCGTACTGAATGTAATGAGTGATATTAAAGGTGCCCCCCCACCTTCCCTCAGTGTATGAGGTGTTGCTGTGTACTGAATGTAATGAGTGATATTAAACGTGCCCCCCACCTTCCCTCAGTGTATGAGGTGTTGCTGTGTACTGAATGTAATGAGTGATATTAAAGGTGCCCCCCCTTCCCTCAGTGTATGAGGTGTTGCTGTGTACTGAATGTAATGAGTGATATTAAAGGTGCCCCCCCTTCCCTCAGTGTATGAGGTGTTGCTGTGTACTGAATGTAATGAGTGATATTAAACGTGCCCCCCCCCCCCTTCCCTTAGTGTATGAGGTGTTGCTGTGTACTGAATGTAGTGAGTGATATTAAACGTGCCCCCCCCCCTTCCCTTAGTGTATGAGGTGTTGCTGTGTACTGAATGTAGTGAGTGATATTAAACGTGCCCCCCCCCCCTTCCCTTAGTGTATGAGGTGTTGCTGTGTACTGAATGTAATGAGTGATATTAAACGTGCCCCCCACCTTCCCTCAGTGTATGAGGTGTTGCTGTGTACTGAATGTAATGAGTGATATTAAAGGTGCCCCCCCTCTCTTCCCTCAGCGCCCCCCGGGCAGGTGGAGAAGCCGAAGGTGAGCGGCGTGACGCTGGACGCCATGACGGTGAGCTGGGAGGAGCCTGAGGAAGATGGAGGGACCCCCATCACCGGATACTGGCTGGAGAGGAAGGAGACCACCGGGAAGCGCTGGACCCGAGTGACCCGGGACCCGATCCGACCAATGGGAATGGGCGAGAGCTTCACTGTGAGCGGGCTCATCGAGGGCTCGCAGTACCTGTTCAGGGTCTGCGCCCTCAACGCCGCAGGGCCCGGGCCCTACAGCGCCCTCACAGACCCCATCTTCGCCAGAGACCCCATCTGTAAGAGCCTCTGCATTATTAACACAGTTATTAGAGAAAGAATAAAATCATATTTTTTTATGTTTTTGCAAAAATAAGTCATTTTATGGATAAATTCAGAGTTCAGACATTTTTAATCAGTTATTTTATCCATCTCAGAATTTTTTTATTAATTGTATGTGAATTTGTTACAAAATTGTCCAGCAGTTAAACTGTCAGACAATATAATTATAATTGCAATAATCCCTTAACGATGTTTTGTCTTCAGATATAAATCCTGTGTGTCTGAGATTATTCCTAACATTTGAATGAATATTCTGATTTTTGGAATAAATCATGTTTTTTTTGTTTTTACAAATAAAGTTAAGACATTTTTAATCATTGTTAAATTCATCTCAGAATGTATTCTTTTTTCAACATTTTAATTTTATGTGAAATTAATTAAAAACAGTTAAATTGCCAGACAACATAATTAAAGTTACGAAAACCCTTAACGAGTCTTCAGATATAAACCCTGTGTCTGAGATTAGAGAACCACATGTTTCTGTGCACCGAGCAGGAAGCTAACACCTGTTTATCTCCTGTAGCCCCGCCCTCTCCCCCCACCCCCAAGATCTCTGATTGGACCAAGTCCTCTGTGGACCTGCACTGGATCCCGCCCCTGAAGGACGGAGGCTCCAAGATCATTGGTTACTGGGTGGAGTCCAAGGAGGAGGGCACCGAGGCCTGGGTGAAGGTGGGACACTTTCCTGAGAGCGTTCACACTTTAGAGACCCTGATGCTGATCGTAGAAACTGAGACCTGTTTCTGTTTTCAGGCGAAAGAGACGGAGATCCGCGGCACCCGGCTGGTGATCGCCGGCCTGAAGACTGGCGGAAAATATAAGTTCAGGGTGACCGCTTTCAACGCTGCCGGTAACGGAGAACCGGGAGAGGTTCCCGAGGTGCTCGAGGTCAACGACAGAACCAGTGAGTGCTCTGAGAGTTCAGACAGATCCTCATCTCTCACCTTCCTTTTTTCTTTTTCTTAAACAACACATACACTGTCAAAGACACAACAAAACAGGTGTGCAGGTTGTCCATTTCTTTTAACCCTCCCCCTACAGAATAAGAAAACATTAATCGTACAAAAACATTTAAAATGATAGACAAACAGCTGAAATCACAGCACAAAAAACTAAAACGAAACATCAACCACAGAAAACATGTGAAAAGGTTGAGATTAATGTTAGTCATGGTCAGGGGCGCCATAAGGGGGTGAAAAGTTAGGACGATTCTAAGGGCCCTTGATTGACAGGGGACCCAAAAATTGTTGAACATTAAGAAAACATTTGTAAGTAACCTTTCATCAATCATCAATAATTAACATTAATATAACATTATATTGATAATGTACTCTAAACTTACGATTCATTTAACTTATTTTTGTTCGAAAAGTTCATTATCCAAATCCTCTGTACACCCCCCTCTATTTACATGTAATGGTTTGGTCCTGTCTCCAAACGCTGTGCAGCACCGCATTTTCTAGCAGAGTGAGAGCATGTGAGGAGGGATGCGAGTACTTACATGTGTACGACTAACTCAACGTCTCAACGACTAACAAAGTCAGGCTTTCAAAAAAGAAAAGAAAGGAGAGAAAGACAAGAGAGAGGGACTAAAGGGCGACAGTATGTCACCCAGTCTGATTTAGCGCCACCATCAGGCCTTTTCATTTCCATTTCCGTTTTGTTGTCCATTTACACTTTAATACCCGCTTATTTTGTAGAAGCCTGTACAGGTAGAGTTATTTAAAGCATCAATGAGTAGGTTGGGTTCTGGAGGTGTGGTTACAGCAGTGTGCTTGGTTGGCATGGCCTGGGCCTGGTGGCGGGGCCCAATGTTATATCTTTCCATGGGGCCCAAAATCCCTGGCGGCGCCCCTGGTCATGGTTGACTAAAGTAAATTGTTCTAATTCATCCATCCATCCATCTTCTCCCGCTTATCCGTGGTCGGGTCGCGGGGGTAGCAGTTCCAGCAGAGAGCCCCAAACTTTCTTTTCCCTGGCGACATCAACCAGCTCTGACTGGGGGCTCCCAAGGCGCTCCCAGGCCAGCGAAGAGATATAATCCCTCCACCTGGTCCTAGGTCTACCCCTTGGTCTCTTCCCAGCTGGACGTGCCTGGAACACCTCCCTAGGGAGGCGCCCAGGTGGCATCCTAACTAGGTGCCCGAACCACCTCAACTGGCTCCTTTCGACGCGAAGGAGGAGCGGCTCAACTCCGAGTCCCTCCCTGATGACCGAACTTCTCACCTTATCCCTAAGGGAGACACCAGCCACCCTGCGGAGAAAACCCATCTCGGCCGCTTGTATCCGCGATCTCGTTCTTTCGGTCATGACCCATCCTTCATGACCATAGGTGAGGGTAGGAACGAAAATGGCCCGGAAGACCGAGAGCTTTGCCTTCTGGCTCAGCTCCCTTTTCGTCACAACGGTGCGGTAAAGCGACTGCAGTACCGCTCCCGCTGCTCCGATTCTCCGGCCCATCTCACGCTCCATTGTTCCCTCACTCGAGAACAAGACCCCGAGATACTTGAACTCCTTCACTTGGGGTAAGGACTCATTCCCTACTTGGAGTGGACAGTCCATCGGTTTCCTGCTGAGAACCATGGCCTCAGATTTGGAGGTGCTGATCCTCATCCCAGCCGCTTCACACTCGGTTGCGAACCGATCCAGTGAGTGCTGAAGGTCGCAGACCGATGAAGCCATTAGAACCACATCATCTGCAAAAAGCAGTGGTGCAATCCTTAGTCCACCGAACTGCAGACCCCCTCCCCCATGACTACGCCTCGAAATCCGATCCATGTATATTAGAAACAGGATTGGTGACAAAGCGCAGCCCTGGCGGAGGCCAACCCTCACCGGAAATGGGTCCGACTTACTGCCGAGGACCCGGACACAGCTCTCGCTTTGGGAGTACAGAGATTGGATGGCCCTGAGTAGAGACCCCCTCACCCCATACTCCCGCAGCACCTCCCACAGTAACTCCCTGGGAACTCGGTCATACGCCTTCTCCAAGTCTACAAAACACATGTAGACCGGATAAGCGTACTCCCAGGCCCCCTCCAGGATCCTTGCGAGAGTAAAAAGCTGATCCATCGTTCCACGACCAGGACGGAATCCGCATTGTTCCTCCTCAATCTGAGGTTCGACTATCGGCCGGACCCTCCTTTCAAGTACCTTAGAGTAAACTTTCCCGGGGAGGCTGAGTAGTGTGATGCCTCTGTAATTGGAGCACACCCTCTGATCCCCCTTTTTAAAAAGGGGGACCACCACCCCGGTCTGCCACTCTTTCGGTACTGTTTCCGACTTCCACGCAACGTTGATGAGACGTGTCAACCATGACAGTCCCTCAACACCCAGAGCCTTCAGCATTTCCGGGCGGATCTCATCCACCCCCGGGGCTTTGCCACTGTGGAGTTGTTTGACGACCTCAGTGACCTCCCCCCGGGAGATTGGTGTTGATCCCCCGTCATACTCCAGCTCTGCCTCTAACATAGAGGGCGGAGTTGTCGGGTTCAGGAGTTCCTCAAAGTGTTCCTTCCAACGCCCTAACACTCCATCAGTTGAGGTCAACAACGTCCCATCCTTACTGTACACAGCTTGGATGGTTCCCTGCTTCCCCCTCCTGAGGTGTCGGACAGTTTTCCAGAACAACTTTGGTGCCGCCCGAAAGTCCTTCTCCATGTCTTCTCCGAACTTCTCCCACACCCGCTGCTTTGCCTCGGCCACGGATGAGGCTGCTGCCCTTCGGGCCTGTCGGTACCTTGCAACTGCCTCGGGAGTCCCCCGGGATAACAAATCCCTGAAGGCCTCCTTCTTCAGTCGGACGGCTTCCCTGACCACCGGTGTCCACCAGGAGGTTCGAGGGTTACCGCCCCTTGAGGCACCTAGGACCTTGAGACCACAGCTCCCCGCCGCGGCTTCGGTAATAGAGGTTTTGAACACCGACCACTCTGGTTCAATGTCCCCAACCTCCACAGGAATGCCCGAAAAGCTCCGCCGGAGGTGTGAGTTGAAGGCCTCCTGAACTTGGGCCTCCTCCAGACGTTCCCAGTTCACCCGAACTACACGTTTGGGCTTACCAGGTCTATCCAGAGGCTTCCCCCGCCACTCGACCCAACTCACCACCAGATGGTGATCAGTTGACAACTCCGCCCCTCTCTTTACCCGAGTGTCCAAAACATACGGCCTCAGGTCCGATGATACGATAACGAAATCGATCATGGACCTTCTGCCTAGGGTGCTCTGGTACCACGTACACTTATGAGCATCCTTATGTTCGAACATGGTGTTTGTTATGGCCAATCCATGACTAGCACAGAAGTCCAGTAACAAACCACCACTCCGGTTCAGACCAGGGGGGCCGTTCCTCCCAATCACGCCCCTCCAAGTGTCTCCATCATTGCCCACATGTGCGTTGAAGTCTCCCAGCAAGATTAAAGAGTCCCCTTCAGGAGCCCCATACAGGACTCTTTCCAGGGTCTCCAAGAAGGCCGTATACTCTGAACTGCTGTTGGGTGCATAAGCACACACAACAGTCAGAGTTTTCCCCCCCATAACCCGCAGGCGTAGGGAGGCGACCCTCTCGTCCACTGGGGTAAACTCCAACAACGAAGCACCTAACCGGGGACTTGTGAGTATCCCCGGTTAGGTTTGTTCTAATTCAGTTAAAAAAATATTCTTTAGAGTCATTGCGTGCCTATTGATTTGAACACGATCCGTGTATCCATCATTTCCTGGTCTTCTCTAAAGAAGAGGGACCAATGGAAATGTTGTCATGTTGCCGTTGTTCAGCATGGAAACATTCATTAGCTAACAATGACATTATTGTTCTATTAATATAAAGGGAGGTCAGGTACTCTTTAAAGCAGCTGCTAGTTATGGGTACTTTTTACTGAAGTACACTTCAAAGCCTCTTTACTTTCACTTGATAAAGAAGTTTAGTCAGTACTTCTACTTTCTCCAGAGTATCTTTAAACACGAGTATCTGTACTTCTACTTGAGTCCAGGATGTGTGTACTTCTACTTGAGTCCAGGATGTGTGTACTTCTACTTGAGTACAGGATGTGTGTACTTTTACCATCTCTGACCTCCAATAATTATGAAGATTTGGACATGAAGTATGAATGAGGGACCCTTTTCCTGACTTAAATATGTTGCATACCGTCCTTCTCTAACACTGATCTCCTACCCAGTTGCTCCTGAGGTGGACCTGGATGCCTCGGTGAAGGAGAGGATGGTAGTCCACGCCGGCGGAGTGATCCGGATCATTGCCTACGTGTCGGGCCAGCCGGCCCCCGAGGTCACATGGACTCGAGATGGTGCCGCGCTGCCTATAGAGGCAGTGGTGGAGACGACCGGAATCAGCTCGTCTCTGGTCATCAAACCCTGCACCAGGAAGCACCTGGGCGTCTACACGCTGACCGCCAAGAACGCCGGCGGAGAGAAGACCAAGAACATCACTGTGGAAGTCCTGGGTAAGCAGATCCGGCACATTAGACTCAATTGTCTGAAGGTCAATGGTTATCTGGTTGTCTTTTTTTCCATGTTATCCTGAAATAAGGTCCGTGTAGCAGTTGTGTGTCATGTGACCGTGCTGTAGCTCCTCTATAGCCCAACATTAGCCGCCTTTAGCTTAGTGGTGGTGACGTGAAGTCATGTGACCGTGCTGTAGCTCCTCTATAGCCCAACATTAGCCGCCTTTAGCTTAGCGGTGGTGACGTGAAGTCATGTGACCGTGCTGTAGTTCCTTTATAGCCCAACATTAGCCTCCTTTAGTTTAGCGGTGGTGACGTGAAGTCATGTGACCGTGCTGTAGTTCCTTTATAGCCCAACATTAGCCACCTTTAGCTTAGCGGTGGTGACGTGAAGTCATGTGACCTTGCTGTAGTTCCTTTATAGCCCAACATTAGCCTCCTTTAGCTTAGCGGTGGTGACGTGAAGTCATGTGACCGTGCTGTAGTTCCTTTATAGCCCAACATTAGCCTCCTTTAGCTTAGCGGTGGTGACGTGAAGTCATGTGACCGTGCTGTAGTTCCTTTATAGCCCAACATTAGCCACCTTTAGCTTAGCGGTGGTGACGTGAAATCATGTGACCGTACTGTAGTTCCTTTATAGCCCAACATTAGCCGCCTTTAGCTTAGCGGTGGTGACGTGAAGTCATGTGACGTGCTGTAGTTCCTCTATAGCCCAACATTAGCCGCCTTTAGCTTAGCGGTGGTGACGTGAAGTCATGTGACCGTGCTGTAGTTCCTCTATAGCCCAACATTAGCCTCCTTTAGCTTAGCGGTGGTGACGTGAAGTCATGTGACCTTGCTGTAGTTCCTTTATAGCCCAACATTAGCCTCCTTTAGCTTAGCGGTGGTGACGTGAAGTCATGTGACCGTGCTGTAGTTCCTTTATAGCCCAACATTAGCCACCTTTAGCTTAGCGGTGGTGACGTGAAGTCATGTGACCGTGCTGTAGTTCCTTTATAGCCCAACATTAGCCGCCTTTAGCTTAGCGGTGATGACGTGAAGTCATGTGACCGTGCTGTAGTTCCTTTATAGCCCAACATTAGCCTCCTTTAGCTTAGCGGTGGTGACGTGAAGTCATGTGACCGTGCTGTAGTTCCTTTATAGCCCAACATTAGCCGCCTTTAGCTTAGCGGTGGTGCCGTGAAGTCATGTGACCGTGCTGTAGTTCCTTTATAGCCTAACATTAGCCTCCTTTAGCTTAGCGGTGGTGACGTGAAGTCATGTGACCGTGCTGTAGTTCCTTTATAGCCCAACATTAGCCTCCTTTAGCTTAGCGGTGGTGACGTGAAGTCATGTGACCGTGCTGTAGTTCCTTTATAGCCCAACATTAGCCTCCTTTAGCTTAGCGGTGGTGACGTGAAGTCATGTGACCGTGCTGTAGTTCCTTTATAGCCTAACATTAGCCTCCTTTAGCTTAGCGGTGGTGACGTGAAGTCATGTGACCGTGCTGTAGTTCCTTTATAGCCTAACATTAGCTGCCTTCAGGGACCAACACAGAAATGCCTATTAACCCTCCGTTTCCCCCCAAGACGTCCCCGGGCCTGTGGGAATCCCCTTCAATGCGGAGAACCTGAGCAGCGAGTCCTGTAAACTCAGCTGGTTCTTCCCGGAGAACGACGGAGGCTCGCCCATCAGCAACTACATCGTGGAGAAGCGTGAGGCCGAGCGTAAGGCCTGGACTGCCGTGTCCTTCACCGCCAGCCGGCAGAACGCCGTGGCTCAGGGCCTCACCACGGGCAAGTCCTACTTCTTCAGAGTCGCCGCCGAAAACGCCATTGGGCTCGGACCCTTCATGTGCACCGCCGCCGAGATCCTCATCAAAGAACCCATGAGTGAGTCCATCTACAATCAGGAAGTCTGAACCATGAGAGGAGGGGCATTTAGAGGAGTCACAATTTCATTGATAAAACAGTCAATCCTATAATCAAGTAAAATATAATTTAAATAATCCCATAGCTAGTTCCCATCTGCAGATCCTGTGTGTCTGAGATTGTAGAACACATTCAAACTGAAAGTCTAAAAACTATTTTCAAGATACATTTGGATGTCAACAAAAGAAAATAATCATACTTTTGAAGTTTTTGTAAAAAAGGAAACATTGTGAAGTCAGAAGTCCAACTTTGTATCTATAAATATGTCCCTGAGCAAGTCACTTCACCCCCAACCCAAATTGCTCCTGATCAGATTTCCCAAAGTACTGAATGTATGTAAGTTGCTTTGGGTAAAAGAGTCTAAGTGACATGTAATGTAATATCCAGACAGATATAAAGTTTACCTGTCCCCCCCAGGTGTGCCGGACCGCCCTGAGGAGCTGGAGGTCACCAAGGTCACCAAGGACCTGATCAGCGTCACCTGGAAAGCCCCGAAGTTCGACGGCGGCTCGGAGATCATCATGTACATGCTGGAGGCGCGCATGATCGGCAAAGACAAGTTCAGTCGTCTGACCAAAGACCCTCTGATGGAGAGGAAGTTCACGTTCGACGGTCTGCGGGAGGGCGACACCTTCGAGTTCAGGGTCATCGCCGTCAACGAGGTCGGGCCCAGCAAGCCGTCCTTCGGCACCAAACCCATCACCTGCAAGGACGAGCTGGGTGAGTTTCAGGAGATTCAAATCAGCAGGTCATCTCAGGGGTATTCCCATTCATATCTCATCAGAATCAGAACCAGAATCAGAACCAGAATCAGAACCAGAACCAGATTCAGAACGAGAATCAGAACCAGAATCAGAACCAGAATCAGAACCAGAATCAGAACCAGAATCAGAACCAGAATTAGAACCAGAATCAGAACCAGAATCAGAACCAGAACCAGAATCAGAACCAGAACCAGAATCAGAATCAGGTTTATTACCAGGTAGTTTGACACTTACGAGGAATTTGACTTGGTGTTGTGGTGCATACATAACAGTAATACAAACATTAAAAACACAGATAGAAAACTATTTTGAGAAAACTATAATAACTTATAGTTACAAATATAGTAACATAAATATGGTCAGAGAAAATCATAGAAATACAAAAGTAGAAAATAAAAACTCCCAATAAAAATATGTAAACAACAACTAGATGATATATCTCCTTTGGAAGGAAAGAGCCGTGCAGTTGTTATAAACTAGTAGTACTGGTACTTTCAATATCAGCTCACAATCAGTCTCCCTGTCTCACAGAGCCGCCCACCATCGAGCTGGACTTCCGCGATGCGATCGTGATCCGTGTGGGCGAGAGCTGCCTGCTGCAGGGCCGCTACAGCGGGAAACCGTCCCCGTCCATCCTGTGGTACCGCGAGGACGAGGAGCTGAAGGCCGACAAACACGTGATGTTCAAGAACACGCTGACCACCATGTCTCTGGGCCTGATGAAGGCGGAGCGCAGACACAGTGGCAGATACGTGGTGGTGGTGGAGAACAGCACCGGCTCCAGGAAAGGGGTCTGCAACATCACCGTGGTCGGTACGTACAGATGTTGATACCAGCCGGCGTAAAATCGTATTAATAAAGATGAAGTGCAGCAGCTGAACCATGAATTAGACAGAAAAAGAAAAGGTCCATGCATAGACCCCTGCGGGACACCACCCGTTTGCTTTTAAAGTACTATTAGTAGGTTTTCAGATGCGAATAATTTGATTTTTGATATAAAAATGGTTGAAGAAAACTTAAAAGCAAAAAACTTCAATATAAGATAAAAGGATAAATATAATATTAAATAATCAGTGGATTATTTTCGAAATATATCTGATTAAAAAGGAAAAATAGAAAAAGATGTAAAAAATATATATTTTTTAAATATATACAATTTATTTGAATTAAGATTAAACCGTGAAAATGAAAAATTATTAATAATTTTAGATTAAAATATATTTTAATCCTAATAAAAATGAAAAATACAATTTATTTTTGGTTCAAGCAGCAAAGTATCGCTTTGAAAATAATATCTGAAACTGATCAGATTATATATTAGATTAGATATTGTAAACTAAGAAATATAAACATATTTTCCTACAAAACACAGAAGTGACCTCAGCCAAACACCAAATATGTATATATTTCTGTAGTTTACGTCCAAAGAGGCAGCAACAGAATGGGATATGGATGATAGAAAGACGGGGTCTCAGAGTAGATATTTATTGCTGTATCGGTTGATCACATGGTCTCCTCCCTGCAGACCGCCCAACCCCGCCTGTCGGCCCCGTGGTGTTTGAGGAGGTGCACAGGGAGTTCATGGTGATCTCCTGGAAACCTCCTCTAGACAGCGGCGGCGTAGACGTCTCTAACTACATCATCGAGCAGAGAGACACCAACCGCGAGGCCTGGACCACCGTCACCTCCGCCAACACCAAGACCTTCTGCAAGGTGAGCAAAACCCCATCCAGGCTCCTGTCCACCAGACTCCTGTCCACCAGACTCCTGTCCACCAGACTCCTGTCCACCTGACTCCTGTCCAACAGACTCCTGTCCACCAGACTCCTGTCCACCAGACTCCTGTCCACCAGACTCCTGTCCACCAGACTCCTGTCCACCAGACTCCTGTCCACCTGACTCCTGTCCACCTGACTCCTGTCCAACAGACTCCTGTCCACCTGACTCCTGTCCAACAGACTCCTGTCCACCAGACTCCTGTCCAACAGACTCCTGTCCACCTGACTCCTGTCCAACAGACTCCTGTCCACCAGACTCCTGTCCACCAGACTCCTGTCCACCAGCCTCCTGTCCAACAGACTCCTGTCCACCAGACTCCTGTCCACCTGACTCCTGTCCACCTGACTCCTGTCCACCAGACTCCTGTCCAACAGACTCCTGTCCACCAGACTCCTGTCCAACAGACTCCTGTCCACCAGACTCCTGTCCACCAGACTCCTGTCCACCTGACTCCTGTCCACCTGACTCCTGTCCACCAGACTCCTGTCCAACAGACTCCTGTCCACCAGACTCCTGTCCAACAGACTCCTGTCCACCTGACTCCTGTCCACCAGACTCCTGTCCACCAGACTCCTGTCCACCAGACTCCTGTCCACCAGACTCCTGTCCACCAAACTCCTGTCCACCTAACCCCAGCCTGACTCCTGTCCACCAGACTCCTGTCCACCTGACTCCTGTCCACCAGACTCCTGTCCAACAGACTCCTGTCCACCTCAGCCTGACTCCTGTCCACCAGACTCCTGTCCACCTGACTCCTGTCCACCAGACTCCTGTCCACCTGACTCCTGTCCACCAGACTCCTGTCCACCAGACTCCTGTCCACCAGACTCCTGTCCACCAGACTCCTGTCCACCTGACTCCTGTCCACCAGACTCCTGTCCACCAGACTCCTGTCCACCAGACTCCTGTCCACCAGACTCCTGTCCACCAGACTCCTGTCCACCAGACTCCTGTCCAACAGACTCCTGTCCAACAGACTCTTGTCCACCTGACTCCTGTCCACCAGACTCCTGTCCACCAGACTCCTGTCCACCAGACTCCTGTCCAACAGACTCCTGTCCACCAGACTCCTGTCCAACAGACTCCTGTCCACCAGACTCCTGTCCACCAGACTCCTGTCCAACAGACTCCTGTCCACCAGACTCCTGTCCAACAGACTCCTGTCCACCTGACTCCTGTCCACCAGACTCCTGTCCACCAGACTCCTGTCCACCAGACTCCTGTCCACCTGACTCCTGTCCACCAGACTCCTGTCCACCTAACCCCAGCCTGACTCCTGTCCACCAGACTCCTGTCCACCATACTCCTGTCCACCTGACTCCTGTCCACCTGACTCCTGTCCAACAGACTCCTGTCCACCTAACCCCAGCCTGACTCCTGTCCAACAGACTCCTGTCCACCTGACTCCTGTCCACCAGACTCCTGTCCATCAGACTTCTGTCCACCAGACTCCTGTCCACCTGACTCCTGTTCACCAGACTCCTGTCCACCTGACTCCTGTCCACCAGACACCTGTCCACCAAACCCTAGCCTGACTCCTGTCCACCAGACTCCTGTCCACCAGACTCCTGTCCATCAGACTCCTGTCCACCAGACTCCTGTCCATCAGACTCCTGTCCACCTGACTCCTGTCCACCTGACTCCTGTCCACCTGACTCCTGTCCACCAGACTCCTGTCCACCAGACTCCTGTCCACCTAACGGCAGCCTGACTCCTGTCCAACAGACTCCTGTCCAACAGACTCCTGTCCACCAGACTCCTGTCCACCAGACTCCTGTCCACCAGCCTCCTGTCCAACAGACTCCTGTCCAACAGACTCCTGTCCACCAGACTCCTGTCCACCAGACTCCTGTCCACCTGACTCCTGTCCACCTGACTCCTGTCCAACAGACTCCTGTCCAACAGACTCCTGTCCACCAGACTCCTGTCCAACAGACTCCTGTCCACCTGACTCCTGTCCACCAGACTCCTGTCCACCAGACTCCTGTCCACCTAACCGCAGCCTGACTCCTGTCCACCAGACTCCTGTCCACCAGACTCCTGTCCACCAGACTCCTGTCCACCAGACTCCTGTCCAACAGACTCCTGTCCACCTCAGCCTGACTCCTGTCCACCAGACTCCTGTCCACCAGACTCCTGTCCACCAGACTCCTGTCCACCAGACTCCTGTCCAACAGACTCCTGTCCACCTGACTCCTGTCCACCAGACTCCTGTCCACCAGACTCCTGTCCACCAGACTCCTGTCCACCAGACTCCTGTCCACCAGACTCCTGTCCACCTAACCGCAGCCTGACTCCTGTCCACCAGACTCCTGTCCACCAGACTCCTGTCCACCAGACTCCTGTCCACCTGACTCCTGTCCACCAGACTCCTGTCCAACAGACTCCTGTCCACCTCAGCCTGACTCCTGTCCACCAGACTCCTGTCCACCTGACTCCTGTCCACCAGACTCCTGTCCACCAGACTCCTGTCCACCAGACTCCTGTCCACCAGACTCCTGTCCACCAGACTCCTGTCCACCAGACTTCTGTCCACCAGACTCCTGTCCACCAGACTCCTGTCCACCAGACTCCTGTCCAACAGACTCTTGTCCACCTGACTCCTGTCCACCAGACTCCTGTCCACCAGACTCCTGTCCAACAGACTCCTGTCCACCAGACTCCTGTCCAACAGACTCCTGTCCACCAGACTCCTGTCCACCAGACTCCTGTCCAACAGACTCCTGTCCACCAGACTCCTGTCCAACAGACTCCTGTCCACCTGACTCCTGTCCACCAGACTCCTGTCCACCAGACTCCTGTCCACCTGACTCCTGTCCACCAGACTCCTGTCCACCTAACCCCAGCCTGACTCCTGTCCACCAGACTCCTGTCCACCATACTCCTGTCCACCTGACTCCTGTCCACCTGACTCTTGTCCAACAGACTCCTGTCCACCTAACCCCAGCCTGACTCCTGTCCAACAGACTCCTGTCCACCTGACTCCTGTCCACCAGACTCCTGTCCATCAGACTTCTGTCCACCAGACTCCTGTCCACCTGACTCCTGTTCACCAGACTCCTGTCCATCTGACTCCTGTCCACCAGACACCTGTCCACCAAACCCTAGCCTGACTCCTGTCCACCAGACTCCTGTCCATCAGACTCCTGTCCACCAGACTCCTGTCCATCAGACTCCTGTCCACCTGACTCCTGTCCACCTGACTCCTGTCCACCTGACTCCTGTCCACCAGACTCCTGTCCACCTAACCCCAGCCTGACCGATGTCCACCTGACTCCTGTCCACCAGACTCCTGTCCACCTGACTCCTGTCCACCAGACTCCTGTCCAACAGACTCCTGTCCACCAGACTCCTGTCCACCAGACTCCTGTCCAACATACTCCTGTCCACCTGACTCCTGTCCACCAGACTCCTGTCCACCTGACTCCTGTCCACCTGACTCCTGTCCACCTGACTCCTGTCCACCAGACTCCTGTCCACCTGACTCCTGTCCACCTGACTCCTGTCCACCTGACTCCTGTCCACCTGACTCCTGTCCACCAGACTCCTGTCCACCTGACTCCTGTCCACCTGACTCCTGTCCACCTGACTCCTGTCCACCTGACTCCTGTCCACCAGACTCCTGTCCACCTGACTCCTGTCCACCTGACTCCTGTCCACCTGACTCCTGAGCATGTTTCATCCCTAGTGGGGGTCTCTAACAGAGGTTCTCTGTGGTGGGTGTTTTCTCTCAGATCCCGAAGCTGACGGAGGGCCGTGAGTACATCATGAGGATCTCTGCGGAGAACATGTACGGCATCAGCGACCCGCTGGAGTCCGAGGAGATGAGAGCCAAAGATCTGTTCAGTACGTTATGACCAGGGTTGGGAGGGGTACCTTAAGTACATAATCTGTTACAACTACTAGTTACCTATAGCTAGTTATAGTATATTGATCTGTATTTGAAAATGTATTGTAGCAAATAATATGAGTAATATTGTAATGTAAGTAACTGTAATGGAATATTACGCAATCCTGTCACATCACACTGAAAGATCTCATACTTTATCTTTGTATTGTTTCTGTTCTGATTTTATGTTATTATGAAAAATCGCATGTGTTATTATTATTATACTATCAGTACTGGAGTAAAAGTACTTGGATACACCTGATAACCCTGTGTGCTCCCTGCAGGGGTCCCTGAGGCCCCCGAGATGCCCACGGTCAGGGAGGTGTACGCCACCAACGCCCTGGTGCTGTGGACCCGGCCCCGCGACGGAGGGAAGCCCATCACCAACTACATCCTGGAGAAGAAGGAGCCTGCTGCCAAGAGATGGTCCCGGGTCACCAGGGAGCCGCTGTACCCCGCCACCCAGTACCGCGTGCAGGACCTGGTGGAGGGCTGCGAGTACGAGTTCAGGGTGATGGCCGAAAACGAGCTGGGCACCGGGGACCCCAGCGTCCCCTCCAAACCCATCCTCGCCAAGGACCCCATCGGTAAGAGCTGCACTCAAATATTTCGATTTATTTTTAGTAAATATTTATTATTATTACAGATTTTCTATCCATTACATCCTACGTCATTTTTCTTGTATAATTACAAAAAACTCCTCCTGCATGATTACATTTGGTTTCGCAAAACAATGCAAAATATAAGCATTTTATTTATATTTGGTGTTATCTTTTTATGTTCAGAAGAAATATTAGAATCTAATTGAATGACACATTTCTAATTAGTTATTTTTATTATCATTGTTATGTCTGGATAAAATATTAGCATCGCATTAACCATTTTGTAGCATTGTTTTTTAGCATTAGTTATTAGTATTATCTAATTTATTTCCATGCTAAATATAATTAATGTATTAAGACATTTATTTATTATTTTGAAGTTATTTAACAAAATAAATATCTTAAAATTATTTAAATTGATGACGTAGCTCTTTATCTTCATTAGCAGCTGCATTAATTGTCTTGCTAAATGTTTACAGCTCTGTACTTACTCCACCATAAAAGACCTTTGACACAAACACGTTGTTGATTCTTGTTCCTATGTTTCCCCCTGCAGTGTGCCCCAGCCCCCCCCGTGACCCCCGAGTCCTACGACAAGACCAAGGACTCGGTCAGCCTGAGGTGGAAGATGCCTCGCCACGACGGGAAGGGTCGTATCTTCGGCTACCTGGTGGAGTACCAGAATCCCGGCGCCGTGGAGTGGCTTCCGGCTAACGAGACCCCGGAGCAGTGCCCCGACCTTCACTACGTGGTGACGGGCCTGGAGGACGGAAAAGAGTACAACTTCAGGATATTCACAGTCAACGCCGCCGGCAAATCTGACCCCGCGTTTGTTAAGACCAGCGTCAAAGTGCACGACAGGATGGGTACGCCTCTGACATGTTTTAGATTAATTTTGAATATATAGATGATACCAAAACATCCTGGTCAATAACATTATATTATTTGTCATTTGCTTCATTTGTTAAAAATACATATGATGTCGTCTCAGTACGTCATGGAATTATGATAACTGATGGACAGGATGCACACAAATGTAGCTAGCTGCTAAATGCATGTGACTCAGTTTCAGAAAAAAATCTAGTTTAAAATGTGTAACTATAATATTATTTAATTTCAACATTTTGAAATAGAATATAATTAAATGATAGAACAGATAGATTTTTTCTCGGAAGCATCATAAGTGTTTTCTATTGATCAGCTGGTTAATAATCTGCAAAATAAATCTGTTCATGAACAAATGGATAATTCTTCCTTTTAAAACGTATTAAAAACTTTCTTTAAATGTTAAATTCTGTGTTTTTATTGTCCACAGAGGAACCTGAGCTGCTGCTGGATGCCAACATGGCGCGGGACCACCTCGCCATGCTGGGATCCGACATCACGCTGAGCGCCACCATCAAGGGAGTGCCCACGCCCACCGTCAGCTGGAAGAAGGATGACGGAGACGTCCCCGCTCACATCACCGTGGCCGTCACTGCCAGCGGCAGCAAGGTCTTCATCCCCAAGAGCACCCGCGCCGACTCCGGCAACTACACCCTCACCGCGGAGAACGCCGTCGGCAAGAAGTCCATCACCGTGGTCGTGCTTGTTCTGAGTAAGTAAAATGCCCACCAGATGTGGAAAGAAACTTTAGGCTAGTTTCCATGTTAGCAGATAGCATATCTCTTCAGGCTAGTTTGCATGTAAGCAGCTTAGTTCAAGGTAGTTGACATGTCATCAGTTAATTTCAGGATAGATAGCATATTTGCATTTAGCGGCTAACTTTTGGTTAGTTATCATGTTAGCAGCTAGCTCAGCAGCTCTCAGGTATTTCATTACTTGTGAAGCACTTGCACCTTTGATGTATTTTATTATACCTCTACCTACCTTGTTTCCTCCAGACAAGCCTTCCCCTCCTAGAGACCTGGTGATCTCCGAGATCACCAGCGAGTCCGCCTACCTGACATGGAAGGCTCCTGAGGACAACGGTGGCGCTGTCATCTCGCACTACGTGGTGGAGAAGAAGGACGTGGCGTCCGACCAGTGGGTCCCCGTCTCTGCATCCAATAAGAAGCCCAGTCTGATGGCGCTGTACCTGATGGAGGGAATCCAGTACCTGTTCAGGGTGGCTGCTGAGAACCAGTTTGGCAAAAGCGCCTACGTGATGACCCGGACCCCCATCAAGGCCCTAGACCCACTCTGTGAGTTCACTAAAACATTTTTCGAAACAGCTAACACAATCATAAAACAGAAAGGAGATTACATTACATGACATGCCACTTCTTAGACGCTTTTATACAAAGCAACTCACATACTCAATGCTGTGGGCAATCCCCACAGGAGCAGTTTGGGGTGAAGTGTCTCAGGGACACAACGACATGCTGACTGCAGTAGGATTCGAACTTGCTATCCTCTGATTCGAAGATCAGCGCACTAGCTCACTGAGCCACAGCCTCCGATATATGGTAGAACTCCCAATAATCACCACTAACTTCTTCTTTCCTCTCTTCCAGACCCCCCCGGCCCCCCCAAGAACCTGCACCACACTGATGCAGATAAGACGGAGGTGTGGCTGGCCTGGGAGTGGCCCGAACGCACCGGGGGCAGCGAGATCACCGGCTTCATCGTGGAGCACCAGGAGGACGGCCAGACCGACTGGGTCCCCTACAAGACCGTCAGCGACAACCACGCCCACGTCACCAAGCTGATGGAGGGCAAGACCTACCGCTTCAGGGTCAAGTCCCAGAACGCCATCGGCGTGAGCCGGCCCGACACCACCGTCCCCATCACCTGCCAGGAAAAGACATGTAAGAAACAGGTTTTTTTCTTTAATTTGCAACAGAAAATGTAGGAATAAAAATACAATAAAAATGAATGAGGTTAGCCATAAAACAAAATGACACACTTTTTGGAACCGCAAAACAACTTATTTCACTGACATTTTTGCAAATATTTATCTGAAGACGAAAATAACTTGACTTTAGAGAGTATTTATTGACTAACACTCCAAACCAATTGTACAACTAATGGATGATCCACAAAGAATAATGCTAAAAGTCCACTTTAAATATTGTCTAAACCAGAAATGTCATTCAGCATGAAAAAACCAAAGCATATTTGACTCAAGAAATCTTATTCGACTGAGACCACAACTAACAGAGGAAGTCTTAATTGACAGGCCTGATAACATGCTATCATGGTTATGTTTCTCTTTCAGTGCCACCAACTATTGAAGTTGATGTGAAGCTCATCGAGGGTCTTGTGGTCAAAGCTGGCACTCCTATTGCCCTGCCGGCTAAGATGACCGGTATCCCCACTCCCACGGCCAAATGGATGAGCGATGGCAAGGAAGTTGTATCTGAAGGCCGCTTCAACATTGAGACTGTTGGATGCTCCACCATCCTCAGCATCCCACAGACCCAGAGAGGAGACACCGGAGAGTACCTTCTCACCGTGGCCAATCCCTCAGGAAGCAAGACCGTCGCTCTGCACGTCACTGTGCTGGATCTCCCCGGTCCACCCATCTCACCCATCAACATCTTGGAAGTCACCCCGGATTACATGATGATCCAGTGGAGGGCACCCAAGGATGATGGTGGCACGCCCATCACAAATTACGTGGTGGAAAAGAAGGATGTGAAGAAGCCGTGGGAGCCCTGGTCCGTGGTTAGCTCCGGCGGCACCAGCACCAAGGCTAAGGTGTCCCGGTTGGAGAAGGGTCGTGAGTACATCGTACGCGTCCGAGCAGAGAACAAGATTGGCCTTGGTGCAGGGCTCGAGAGTCCTCCCACTATTGCCAAGCACATGTTCAACCCTCCCGGTCCTCCAGGCCCGCCAGAGTGCTCTGATATCACAGAGAACGCTGTGACAGTGGAGTGGACCCTGCCGGACTACGATGGAGGCAGCCCCATCAGTGGATATGTGATTGAACGCAGAGAAATGACAGGAAAGTGGATCCGTGTCAACAAGACTCCTGTGCTGGACCTCAGATACAGAGTCTCAGGCCTGTTTGAAGGCAACAGCTATGAGTTCAGAGTGTTTGCAGAGAATGTTGCCGGTATCAGCGGGCCTTCTATGAACTCCAACCCCGTAAAGGCCACTCGTGCCATCACTAAACCTGGACCCCCTGGCAATCTTAAACTGAAGGACTGGAGCAAGTCCTATGCAGACATCTGCTGGACCAAGCCTAACAGAGACGGAGGCACTCCTATTCTAGGCTATGTGGTCGAGGTTCAGAAGTCAGGGTCCGCTCAGTGGGAAATAATCTCTAAGGACCTTGTCAAGACGTGCGCCTTCAGAGTGCAAGGCTTCATTGAAGGAATGGAGTACAGGATCCGCATCAAAGCCACCAACAAGGTAGGAGACAGTGAACCCAGGGACCTGACTGAGACCGTCTTAGCTAAGGACATTTTGGTGCCCCCTGAGGTTGTTGTCGACGCATCCTGCCGCGACTCTCTGACAGTCCGGGCAGGCCAGATCATAAGTTTGATCACCAGGGTGAAGGGACGACCAGACCCAGAGATCACATGGACCAAAGATGCCAGAGCCATGGCCCGGGACAGACGCACCGAGATTAACAACAACTACCCAATGTGTGAACTCGTCATCAATGAGGCCGTCAGGTCAGACTATGGTAAATATGCCATTCTCGCCAAGAACAGCAGTGGACAAGCACAGGCCACCATTATCGTCAATGTCCTGGACACACCAGGACCTTGCCAGAACCTAAGAGTGGCCTACGCCACAAAGAAGTCCTGCATGGTGTCCTGGGAAAACCCAGAGGACAACGGAGGCACAGAGATCAATCAGTACATTATTGAGTGCCGCCAGCCCAGCCAGAGAGCATGGACTGTAGTCGCCAATGACTGCACCAAGCGCCAGATGAAGGCCCCTCTAACTGAAGGCTGCGAGTACTTTTTCCGTGTCAGCGCAGAGAACAAGATCGGTGCTGGTCCAGCCATTGAGTCCAAAGAGCCTGTGCTGGCAGTGGATCCCATCGAGAAGCCGGGCGAACCAATTGACTTCCATATCGCTGAGATCGGCAAGGACTTCTGCTTCCTCAAGTGGAAGAAGCCTGACTACGACGGTGGTAGCCGTAACATTGCTTATCATGTTGAGAAGAAGCCAAAGGAGGCTGAGGAGTGGGAGAGGCTTCACAAGGGCGCTATCAAGGAGACCTACTTCATGGCTGACAGGTGCATTGAAAACCAGTTGTACCAGTTCAGAGTACAGACGAAGAACGAGGGCGGCGAGAGCAACTGGGTGACCACACCTGAAGTCCTGGTAAAGGAACAGCTTGTGGAGCCTGAGGTCAAGATCAAACTGGACGCAACACTCGTGGTCAAGGCAGGAGACTCCATTCATATCGAGGCGATAGTGAAGGGCAAACCACAGCCTGTAATCAAATGGAACAAAGATGAGGAAACCCGCGAGATAAGGAAGGGCCTCAGGCATACGCTGGAATCTGGAACCGACTTCTCAAAGCTGCTGATAACCGCTGCCAGACGCACAGACAGTGGTAAATATCTTGTCACTGCCTCCAACAGTGCAGGAACCGCCTCTGCTCATGCTAAGGTTAATGTCTTGGATAGACCCGGCCCCGTCATGGATCTGAAGGTGTCTGGTATCACCACTGACCGGTGCCATCTGTCCTGGGAAGTCCCAGAGGATGATGGTGGCTGCGAAATCTACAACTACATTATTGAGAAATGTGAAACCAAGAGGGGAGTCTGGTCAGTCCACTCTAACGCCATCATCACCAACAAAGCTAAAGTCACTCGTCTCATCGAGGGCAACGAGTATATCTTCAGAGTCCGTGCTGAGAACAAGATGGGTCCTGGGCCCGCGGAGGAGAGTGAAGCCATCGTGGCCGGCACCCAGTTCAGTGTACCTGGTGCTCCGGAGGCACCAGAGATCACCAAGATTGGCAAGCACGAGATGACGGTGGAGTGGTCTGAGCCCGAAAAGGACGGTGGAAAGTCCATCATCGGTTATCTGTTGGAGAAGAGGGAGGAGCACGCCGTGAGGTGGTCTCCTGTCATCAAGGAACCAATCCCTTCAACACGTTACACCGTGACCGGACTCCTGCCCCTCCACGACTATCAGTACAGAGTCAAGGCGGTTAATGAAATTGGCATTGGCAGCGCAAGCAAGCCTTCACTCGCCATCACCGCCAAGGACACCGTTGGTACGTAACCAATATTAATGTTAACATCAGAATCAGAATTGCTTTATCCGCCAGATGTAAAACGGAAATTGTTATTTGTTGAGACGGAGCACAGAAAAACAAGTTAAGCAAAATAATGATCTACGTTATTCTACATTGTAAGCAAGTTGAGAATAACACTCCGCTCCCACATAATGCACAGCCCATAGTGTACAGCTGTCGATTCAAATATAGATCTTTAGAAGCAGTCTGTGTATTTAGCTTCACACACCCTCCTGTGTTCCTACAGAGCCTCCAGCGCCTCCCACCAACCTGAAGGTCGTGGACAGCACAAAGTCTAGCGTCTCTCTGGGCTGGACCAAGCCTGTATCCGACGGTGGGGCTCCCATCATCGGATACGTTGTGGAGTTGAGGCTGCATGGAAGCGCCAAGAAAGGAGATGACGGCTGGAAGAGGTGCAACGTGGCGGCTCAGCTGGTGGTGTGCGAGTTCACCGTCTCCAGTCTGGATCAACAGATTTTGTACGTGTTCAGGGTCTCGGCCCAGAACCAGGTCGGCATGAGCCTGCCCTGCGAACTGGAGGCACCTGTGATCCCCAAGGAGATCCTAGGTAAGGACTTTTTTAGTTTTACATTTCCTGTATCGTAACTAGAGGAGCAAATAGTCCCACTCAAAAGTGAAAAGAACAACTTTTCCATGTTGGTAAATGAGCATCCTTGCAAAGAAATAAATATGAATGTGTGAGTAACAATAGAAATCAAAAACAGTCCAGATTTTTTTTTAATTTGTAGTTCCTAGTTCCCAATTTGTAGAGATTGATTTATGACATTCTAAAGCTTTATTTCGGCCAAAGTGTTTTAAAGCTCCGAACAAAGTGTAATTTGTGGCCTGCTCCTCCCCACAGAGGCTCCAGAAGTAGACCTTGATGCAAACCTGAAGCAGGGCCTGTCGGTGCGAGCCGGCTGCCCCATCAGGCTGTGCGCCACCGTCAGAGGCCGACCCCCTCCTACAGTTAGCTGGCGGAGGATGGGCCTGGACAACGTGGTGAGGAAAGGGAAGGTGGACATCATCGACACCATGACCTTCCTCATCATCCCCGACAGCACACGCAACGACTCGGGCAAATACTGCCTGTCGGTGCGCAGCCCGGCGGGAGAGAAGGCACTGTTCGTCAACGTCAAGGTTCTGGGTGAGTTTAGTGTAATAATGCACAGCAGGTCACCTTAAGATCAAGTCCTGGGTGAGTTTAGTGTAATAATGCACAGCAGGTCACCTTAACATCAAGTCCTGGGTGAGTTTAGTGTAATAATGCACAGCAGGTCACCTTAACATCAAGTCCTGGGTGAGTTTAGTGTAATAATGCACAGCAGGTCACCTTAACATCAAGTCCTGGGTGAGTTTAGTGTAATAATGCACAGCAGGTCACCTGAACATCAAGTCCTGGGTGAGTTTAGTGTAATAATGCACAGCAGGTCACCTTAACATCAAGTCCTGGGTGAGTTTAGTGTAATAATGCACAGCAGGTCACCTTAACATCAAGTCCTGGGTGAGTTTAGTGTAATAATGCACAGCAGGTCACCTGAACATCAAGTCCTGGGTGAGTTTAGTGTAATAATGCACAGCAGGTCACCTTAATATCAAGTCCTGGGTGAGTTTAGTGTAATAATGCACAGCAGGTCACCTTAACATCAAGTCCTGGGTGAGTTTAGTGTAATAATGTAGAGCAGGTCACCTTAACATCAGGTCCTGGGTGAGTTTAGTGTAATAATGCACAGCAGGTCACCTGAACATCAAGTCCTGGGTGAGTTTAGTGTAATAATGCACAGCAGGTCACCTTAACAACAGGTCCTGGGTGAGTTTAGTGTAATAATGCACAGCAGGTCACCTTAACATCAGGTCCTGGGTGAGTTTAGTGTAATAATGTACAGCAGGTCACCTTAACATCAGGTCCTGGGTGAGTTTAGTGTAATAATGCACAGCAGGTCACCTTAACATCAAGTCCTGGGTGAGTTTAGTGTAATGATGCACAGCAGGTCACCTTAACATCAAGTCCTGGGTCAGTTTAGTGTAATGATGCACAGCAGGTCACCTTAACCTCAAGTCCTGGGTGAGTTTAGTGTAATAATGCACAGCAGGTCACCTTAACATCAGGTCCTGGGTGAGTTTAGTGTAATAATGCACAGCAGGTCACCTTAACATCAGGTCCTGGGTGAGTTTAGTGTAATAATGCACAGCAGGTCACCTTAACATCAGGTCCTGGGTGAGTTTAGTGTAATAATGTACAGCAGGTCACCTTAACATCAGGTCCTGGGTGAGTGTAGTGTAATAATGTACAGCAGGTCACCTTAACATCAAGTCCTGGGTGAGTTTAGTGTAATAATGCACAGCAGGTCACCTTAACATCAGGTCCTCGGTGAGTTTAGTGTAATAATGTACAGCAGGTCACCTTAACATCAAGTCCTGGGTGAGTTTAGTGTAATAATGCACAGCAGGTCACCTTAACATCAGGTCCTGGGTGAGTTTAGTGTAATAATGCACAGCAGGTCACCTTAACATCAAGTCCTGGGTGAGTTTAGAGTAATAATGCACAGCAGATCACCTGAACATCAAGTCCTGGGTGAGTTTAGAGTAATAATGCACAGCAGGTCACCTTAACATCAAGTCCTGGGTGAGTTTAGAGTAATAATGCACAGCAGGTCACCTTAACATCAAGTCCTGGGTGAGTTTAGTGTAATAATGCACAGCAGGTCACCTATACATCAGGTCCTGGGTGAGTTTAGTGTAATAATGTAGAGCAGGTCACCTTAACATCAGGTCCTGGGTGAGTTTAGTGTAATAATGCACAGCAGGTCACCTTAACATCAAGTCCTGGGTGAGTTTAGTGTAATAATGCACAGCAGGTCACCTTAACATCAAGTCCTGGGTGAGTTTAGTGTAATAATGCACAGCAGGTCACCTTAACATCAGGTCCTGGGTGAGTTTAATGTAATAATGCACAGCAGGTCACCTTAACATCAGGTCCTGGGTGAGTTTAGTGTAATAATGCACAGCAGGTCACCTTAACATCAAGTCCTGGGTGAGTTTAGTGTAATAATGCACAGCAGGTCACCTTAACATCAAGTCCTGGGTGAGTTTAGTGTAATAATGTACAGCAGGTCACCTTAACATCAAGTCCTGGGTGAGTTTAGTGTAATAATGCACAGCAGGTCACCTTAACATCAGGTCCTGGGTGAGTTTAGTGTAATAATGCACAGCAGGTCACCTTAACATCAGGTCCTGGGTGAGTTTAGTGTAATAATGCACAGCAGGTCACCTTAACATCAGGTCCTGGGTGAGTTTAGTGTAATAATGCACAGCAGGTCACCTTAATATAAGACTTCAGTTAACGAATAATTACCGATTAGTAGAATCCTTATCCTGAAATGGGATATCTGTTGAATAAAACAGCGTGAAATTGAACGTCATGTTCTTGTCCTGTCAGACACCCCGGGCCCCGTGATGAACCTGGAGGCCACCGACATCAAGCAGACCTCCGCCAACTTGTCCTGGAGTCCTCCGGAGATGGACGGAGGCAGCGAGATCACGCACTACGTGGTGGAGAAACGCGAGATCGACCGCAAGACGTGGGCGACGGTGAAGGCCGAGGTGGAGAAGGACAAGGTTCCCTTCAAAGTCAGCGGCCTGGTGCCCGGCACCGAGTACTACTTCAGAGTCACGGCCGTCAATGAGTACGGACCCGGGGTCCACAAAGTGAGCCCCACCTCCTACGTGGCCTCCGATCCCGTCAGTAAGTACATACTCACTCTCCACTTTCTCTTTATTCATAGGTGGTGAAGAGAGGGATGTAAATAAACTCCCACACACTTAATCTAACTAAAGCTTCTATTCATTACAAATTAAGTTAAACTAAATCTTGTAAAATTACTAGATTATCAAATGAAGATGACAACTATTTAGCTTTGACCAAAGGCATAAAAAGCCCAATAAGTTCACACACTAGAGATTGTTGAAGCATTAACTCTGAGATATTCTCTTCCTCAGGTAAGCCCGATCCCTGCGAGAAGATCGAGGTTCTGGAGATCACCAAGAACAGCGCCATGGTTGGCTGGGTGAAGCCATCGAGGGACGGCGGGGCCAAGATCGACGGCTACGTGATTGAATATATTGAAGTGAAGCCTCCACCCGAGCCTCCCGCACCAGTGGAGGTCTGTCTGCATTTCAAACACCTTCACATCACCCGCTCCTTTGTTATCCTTTTGTAGTTTAGCAGTAAACACAAACTGTACATGATCTAACAGATATTTGTAGTTTAAGCATCTAAAGAGCCGTTGATCTCCGCCAGGTTGCAGAGGGTGAGGAGGCTCCTCCCCCACCTCCCCCTGTGGAGGAGGAGGAGGATGAGGAGGAGGATGAGGAGCCGGAGAAGGAGGTGTGGAGCGCCTACACCACGGTGAAGGGTCTGAGCATCAGTATCAGCGGCCTGAAGGAGAGCAAGAAGTACAAGTTCAGAGTCGCCGCCAAAAACGTAATGGGCCAGAGCTCCTTCACCGAGACCCGCGAGGCCGTGGAGATCAAGGAGCAGATCCGTGAGTCCGAACCCCCTCCCCATAAAGCCTCCACACACACACGTTAATGGGGAGCTTCTGAGGTTAACCATGCTTTATTCTCCCCCACAGTGGAGCCGAAGATCGTGATGCCGGATACGGTCAGTGCCAGAGCCGGAGCTAAGCTCAGGGTGGAGGCGCTGGTCTCAGGTAAACCCTCCCCGACCTGCAAGTGGATGCGTGGCGAAGACGCCGTGGTGCCGTCCAGCCGTCTGGCCGTGCACAAGTCCGGGAACATGTGCGTTCTGATCATCAAAGACGTGTCGAGGACAGACAGCGGCGAGTACAGCCTGGTGGCTGAGAACATCTCCGCCAGGGTCGTGGAGTCCATGAAGATCATCATCAGAGGTCAGTGTGCCGGGCATCGTGTGTGAAGTGGAATGACAGGCAGGGCGGTGCATTCAGGTTCTCCTGAAGGGGATTTATTGGATATTCTCTGTGTTTAACTTTGTCTCTGTGTTGCAGACATCCCCGGTCCTCCCGAGGGCCCGGTGGTGATCAGCGACATCGACGCGGACGCCTGCTCTCTGGCCTGGAACAAGCCGCTGGAGGATGGCGGCAGCAACATCACTAACTACGTGGTGGAGAAGTGCGACCTGAGCCGTGGAGACTGGGTGACGGCCACCTCTTCCGGAGGCCAGAAGACCAGCTGCCGGCTCGGGAAGCTCATCCCTGGGAAGGACTACGCGTTCCGCATCCGGGCGGAGAACCGCTTCGGAATGTCGGACCCCATGCAGTCCGAAAGGATGGTGGCCAAGTTCCCCTTCGGTCAGTTTACCTGTTGTACATTTATTTAGTAAAGTACTTAGGTCCTTTGTTGGTTTGATATCTATATCTATATTGTATGTATTTGTTATCATATAAAGGGAATATCTTTGAGTTTAGGACTGATAGTTATTAGATGGACCTCAACTTTCTCCACCTCTGAGTGCGTGAGAAGCTGCAGATTCCTCCGATTTTTTATACATAACATTTGTAATTCCCCCCAGATGTTCCATCGGAGCCGCTGGACTGCCGCATCAACAAGTGCAACAAGGACTGCATGTTCGTGGCGTGGGACAAACCGGAGACCGACGGCGGCAGCCCCATCACCGGTTACTACATCGAGCGCAAGGAGAGGAACAGCCTGCTGTGGGTGAAGGCCAACGACTGCGTGGTGCGCTCCACCGAGTACCCATGTGCCGGCCTCATCGAGGGCCTGGAGTACACCTTCAGGGTGTCGGCCATCAACCGCGCCGGGCAGGGCAAACCCAGCAAGAAGACCGACTTTGTGACGGCCAGGACGCCTATCGGTGCGCAGCGTCTTATCTCATTTATTCCTCACATACTTATGTATATATAATATCCTGCTTTATATTTTGTTACCGTACATTTGTAATTCTACGGAGCCCTAAAGGGACATGGAAAAAAAAAAAAAGAGAGAGAGAGAGAAAAAAAAATAAAGTCAGGAAAACGGATTTGTTTCTCGTGCGCACGAGAAACAAATCCGTTTTCCTGACTTTATTTTTTTTAGAAAGTTACCGATGCACCAAGGAGGAAGTGGAACACGAGACAACCCATTTCATTGCAGACTGTTATGTTTACGTGGGGAAATGACAGTGCATACATTATTTGAGATATATTTTGAAGTCAGACTTAATTTGATGGACATTTCGGCCAGGGGTGTAGAGCTATTGGTTTAAACACCGGATTGGCAAAACACTGGCGAGTCTGTAAACCAGTCTGCTTTGATCTACGAATTAATGTCCGTGACTCTCAGAGTACCTGCTGTTTTATCGGGAAACAAACACTCAGAACACACACACACACACACACACACACACATACACACACACACACACACACACACACACCCACACACACACACATACACACACACACACACACCACACACACACACACACACACACATACACACACACACACACATACACACACACACACCACACACACATACACACACACACCCACACACACACACACACACACACACACACACATACACACACACACACACACACACACACACACACACACACACACACAGAGCCAGTGGCGGACTGGCCATCGGGACGTTCGGGACGAATCCCATTGGGCCGGTACCAAAGTGGGCCGCCCGTCACTAGCCGTCTAAGTACGATATATATCTCAAATAATGTCTGCACTGTCATTTCCCCACGTAAACATAACAGTCTGCAATGAAATGGTTGTCTCCTGTGCGCTTTCACTTCCTCCTTGGTGCACCGGTAACTTTCTCTCTCTGTTTTTTTTTTTTTTTTTACATGTCCCTTTAGGGGCTCCGTATAATTCAACTTGTATATTTTCTACTTTTCTTTAATGCTATTTCATCTCTATTGAGTTTATTTCTAGTCTTTACATTTTTATTGTACAATGCAATGACTTTTCATGCTGCCATAATGTAGACATTTCCCAAGTTGGGATCAATAAAGTACTTCTTATCTTATCCTATCTTATCACAGTATCATTATTATTATTAATAATGGCTTCCCTCTTTGTTTCTCAGACACCCCGGGGAAACCCGAGGTTCTGGACGTCACCAAGAACTCTGTGGTTCTGATTTGGACGCGTCCAAAGAACGACGGCGGCAGTAAGATCATCGGTTACTACGTGGAGACACTGCGTCTGCCCGGAGACATGTGGCTGCGCTGCAACACCAGCAGCCAGAACTGCCCGCGGGAGGAGTACACGGTGACGGGCCTGGAGCGGGACCTTCAGTACCAGTTCAGGGTCATCGCCAAGACCACCGTCAACGTCAGCAAGACCTCCGAGCCCAGCGACCCGGTGCTCGTCTGCGCAGAGAATGGTGAGCGCTGACACGGGCCGGATCTATGCTAAACTAGATATCAGAACCAAATGTAAAAAACGGAAGAGTAAGACGGATCTCTGAAATAAACACATTACAATCAAAGTCAGAATTAGAACCAGAACCAGAATTAGATTCGGATTCAGAACCTGTTTTAAAACGCGAATCAGATCCAACATTTTTATTTCAATCAGAACCATTTGTCAAGCAGGTTTACTTTCATGAGTCATGAGTTATCACTAATACGTTAAGTGGACAGAATGAGAGGGATGAGCGGTTAAAGAGGCAGCCTTCATCTGAAGCATTAAGCCTGAATATACCAAAGCGTGGAGTCTAGACTGTGGAAGATAAGCAGACTCTTTAAACTGTATCTGTTTAACTCATCCTTCTCCCCCGCCCTCAGTGCCGCCGAGGGTGGAGCTCAGTGCCAAGATGGAGAAGGGCGTGAAGGTGAAGGCGGGCTCTAGCATCACGCTGGAGGCCCAGGTGTTCGGGAAGCCCATGCCCCGAGTCACCTGGAAGAGAGGCGACGACAGCCTGAAGTCCGGCGAGGGCCAGGTCCTCACGCACCTCAGGAACCACTTCCAGCTGGACATGACCTCCGTCAGCAGGGAGCACACAGGAACCTACAGCATCGTGGCCGAGAACGCCAGCGGCTCCAAGAGCGCCGAGATCCCCGTGGTGGTCCTGGGTCAGTACCGGGGTTAATCCCATGCAAACAACAGTTCAGTTTAAGATACGATCAAATTGAACTTTATTTATCAGGCATTTAGAGCAGCAAGAGGGTCAGAGTTAAAAACAGGATTCACACACGGGAAAAATAAAGACAAAATAGAATAAATAATTAAAATAATAATACAAACTGTTTTTAAAATAAAGTAATTGTGAGCTGAAAACAACACTGATCATCCCTTACATCCATCATTACATAACAGCATCAGTTACAGTTCCGTTATACTTTAGTTTTAGCTCTGTGTGCTGATATTTCCTCGTTGTGTTTGCCCTCAGACGTGCCCGGCCCCCCTGCCAGTGCCCAGTACCTGGAGGTGTTCGCCCTGAACATCAAGCTATCCTGGCAGCCCCCCCTGAAGGACGGCGGCGCCATCATCACCAACTACGTCGTGGATAAACGTGAGACCAGCCGCGCCAACTGGGCTCAGGTCTGCGCCAAGATCCATGCCGACGAGAAGGAGCTCGACGTCGGGAAGCTCATCGAGGGCCGGGAGTACCAGTTCAGGATCCGGGCTGAGAACACCTGGGGGGTCGGAGACCCTCTGGTTACTGGACCCGTCATCGCCAATAACCCCTACAGTGAGTTGGACTCAGGATTCATACAGCAGCGTTAGCGTCTGTAACTTCTGTAACTGAACAGGTTCATCACCAGGTAGGTCGACACGTACGAGTCATTTGACTTGGCGTTGTGATGCAGACAGAAAGGTAAAACAAACATTTAAAAGCAGATAGAAAACTACAGTAACAATACAAAATAATTAAAAATATAGTAATGAAGAATGGTGTAGCTTCACTGGGATTGTGTCATCTCTAGGACTGGTTGCACATTCTTATTATGGACCTCTTTACTGATCTAAAGCAAACCCTGTGGTGTTCCCCCAGATGTTCCCGGACCCTGCGAGGCGCCTTTGGTCACCAACGTGACCTGTGAGCGCATGACGGTGAGCTGGAAGGAGCCTGCGGACGACGGGAAGTCCCCCATCGTGGGCTACATGCTGGAGAAGAAGGAGGCCAAGGACCTGAACTGGACCAAGCTGGGCAGGAAGATCCTGACCGAGCGAAGCATCGACTACACTGGCCTGACCGAGGGCACCGAGTATGAGTTCAGGGTCAGCGCCGTCAATGAGGCCGGGCAGGGCAAGCCCAGCGAGCCGTCCGCCAGCACCACCGCACAGAACCCCATCAGTGAGTCCTTTAAACACATAACCAGTTGTCCACATATAAAGTAACCTGATTACTTGCCGTTACTTTTGGATTGTCTCAATATCAAATGCTGTGCCAATAAAAACACGAGAACATAAATAACAATAGGATGATTTTTACCTTAGTGTTTTTATCAATAAATAGTAATAGTGATAGTTTGCAGATGCTGTTAAAGCTGAAATCATTGAAAGCAGATTGCGTTTCTGTTTAATAGATCAGGTCTCCACCTGCTGCACTACAGAAGAAGAAGTATTCTAAACATAAACCATTAAGATCATTCAGAACGTCTACCGACATTTTGGAATGTAATCGAATACAGTTACCTTCTTTTATAAATATATATATATATATTTATAAAAGATAAATATATATATATATATTTATAAAAGATAAATATATATATATATATTTATAAAAGATAAATATATATATATATATTTATAAAGATAAATATATATATAAAGGCGTAGTGCTGTACCACATGTTTCTCCGTGTACAAACTAACCTGTGGATGTGCTGCAGCTCCCCCCGGCCCCGTGGTGAACCCCTCCATGACCAACACCACCAACAGCACCATCAGCCTCTCGTGGACGGAGCCCTCCAGCACCGGGGGAAGCCCCGTCCTCGGGTACTTGGTGGAGAGCAGGAAGGGCGAGGCCAAGGACTGGGTGCGCTGCAACGTGCCCAGGAACCTGCATGACACCGCCTACACCATCCAGAACCTGGAGCACCGCGCTCAGTACCAGTGCCGCGTCACCGCCGTCAACAAGGTCGGCTTCGGAGAGCCGGCGGAGGTCCCCGGGAAACACGAGGCCAAGGACATCATCAGTACGTACCTCAGCATCTGGGACTTTAATATTCCACTCACTGATGTACAGGGTCAGACACCTGCTTTGGGTTTGGGTTGTTGTGAATCTGCAACATGTTTATTTCTCTTTGTCTCTTTCCCCTAAACATCAATAGAGCTGCTTCTGAGAGACATGTCTACCCACATGCACAGAACCACATGCACAGAACACATGCACAGAACCACATGCACAGAACCACAGAACCACATGCACAGGACCACATGCACAGAACACATGCACAGAACACATGCACAGAACCACATGCACAGAACACATGCACAGAACCACATGCACAGAACCACAGAACCACATGCACAGGACCACATGCACAGAACACATGCACAGAACCACATGCACAGAACCACATGCACAGAACCACATGCACAGAACCACATGCACAGAACCACAGAACCACATGCACAGAACCACATGCACAGAACTACATGCACAGAACCACATGCACAGGACCACATGCACAGAACCACAGAACCACATGCACAGAACCACATGCACAGAACCACAGAACCACATGCACAGGACCACATGCACAGAACCACATGCACAGAACCACATGCACAGAACCACAGAACCACATGCACAGGACCACATGCACAGAACTACAGAACCACATGCACAGAACCACATGCACAGAACCACAGAACCACATGCACAGAACCACATGCACAGAACCACAGAACCACATGCACAGGACCACATGCACAGAACCACATGCACAGAACCACATGCACAGAACCACAGAACCACATGCACAGACCCACATGCACAGAACCACAGAACCACATGCACAGAACCACATGCACAGAACCACAGAACCACATGCACAGGACCACATGCACAGAACCACATGCACAGAACCACATGCACAGAACCACAGAACCACATGCACAGGACCACATGCACAGAACCACAGAACCACATGCACAGGACCACAGAACCACATGCACAGAACCACATGCACAGAACCACATGCACAGAACCACATGCACAGAACCACATGCACAGAACCACATGCACAGAACACATGCACAGAACCACATGCACAGAACACATGCACAGAACCACATGCACAGAACACATGCACAGAACCACATGCACAGAACCACATGCACAGAACACATGCACAGAACCACATGCACACACATGCACAGGACCACATGCACAGGACCACATGCACAGAACACATGCACAGAACCACATGCACAGGACCACATGCACAGGAAACATGCCACAGAACCACATGCACAGAACCACAGAACCACATGCACAGAACCACATGCACAGAACCACAGAACCACATGCACAGAACACATGCACAGAACCACATGCACAGAACACATGCACAGAACACATGCACAGAACCACATGCACAGAACACATGCACAGGACCACATGCACAGAACCACATGCACAGAACCACAGGACCACATGCACAGAACACATGCACAGAACCACATGCACAGAACCACATGCACAGAACCACATGCACAGAACACATGCACAGAACCACATGCACAGAACCACAGAACCACATGCACATAACCACATGCACAGAACCACATGCACAGAACCACAGAACCACATGCACAGAACCACATGCACAGAACACATGCACAGAACCACATGCACAGAACACATGCACAGAACCACAGGACCACATGCACAGAACACATGCACAGAACCACATGCACAGAACCACATGCACAGAACCACATGCACAGAACACATGCACAGAACCACATGCACAGAACCACATGCACAGAACCACATGCACAGAACCACATGCACAGAACACATGCACAGAACCACATGCACAGAACCACAGGACCACATGCACAGACCACATGCACAGAACCACAGAACCACATGCAAAGAACCACAGGACCACATGCATAGAACCACATGCACAGAACCACATGCACAGAACCACATGCACAGAACCACAGGACCACATGCAAAGAACCACAGAACCACATGCACAGAACCACATGCACAGAACCACAGAACCACATGCACAGAACCACATGCACAGAACCACAGAACCACATGCACAGAACCACAGAACCACATGCACAGAACCACATGCACAGAACCATATGCACAGAACCACAGATCCACATGCACAGAACCACATGCACAGAACCACATGCACAGAACCACCTGCACAGAACCACAGAACCACATGCACAGAACCACATGCACAGAACCACATGCACAGAACCACAGGACCACCTGCACAGATCCACATGCACAGAACCACATGCACAGAACCACAGAACCACATGCACAGAACCACATGCACAGAACCACAGAACCACATGCACAGAACCACATGCACAGAACCACAGAACCACATGCACAGAACCCCAGAACCACATGCACAGAAACCACATGCACAGAACCACAGAACCACATGCACAGAACCACATGCACAGAACCACAGAACCACATGCACAGAACCACAGAACCACATGCACAGAACCACATGCACAGAACCACATGCACCACATGCACAGAACCACATGCACAGAACCACAGAACCACATGCACAGAACCACAGAACCACATGCACAGAACCACAGAACCACATGCACAGAACCACATAACCACATGCACAGAACCACATGCACAGAACCACAGAACCACATGCACAGAACCACAGAACCACATGCACAGAACCACAGAACCACATGCACAGAACCACAGAACCACATGCACAGAACCACAGGACCACATGCACATAACCACATGCACAGAACCACATGCACAGAACCACAGAACCACAGAACCACATGCACAGAACCACATAACCACATGCACAGAACCACATGCACAGAACCACAGAACCACATGCACAGAACCACATGCACAGAACCACATGCACAGAACCACAGAACCACATGCACAGAACCACATGCACAGAACCACAGAACCACATGCACAGAACCACATGCACAGAACCACATGCACAGAACCACAGGACCACATGCACAGAACCACAGAACCACAGAACCACATGCACAGAACCACATGCACAGAACCACATGCACCACATGCACAGAACCACATGCACAGAACCACAGAACCACATGCACAGAACCACAGAACCACATGCACAGAACCACAGGACCACAGAACCACAGGACCACAGGACCACAGAACCACAGAACCACATGCACAGAACCACAGAACCACATGCACAGAACCACAGACCACAGAACCACATGCACAGAAACACAGAACCACATGCACAGAACCACATGCACAGAACCACAGGAACAGTGAATAACCCCTCCTCTCTGTCACAGTGAATATACCCCTCCTCTGTCACAGTGAATAGCCCTCCTCTCTGTCACAGGGAATAACCCCCTCCTCTGTCACAGTGAATAGCCCTCCTCTCTGTCACAGTGAATAGCCCCTCCTCTCTGTCACAGTGAATAGAACCCTCCTCTCTGTCACAGTGAATGGCCCCTCCTCTCTGTCACAGTGAATGGCCCCTCCTCTCTGTCACAGTGAATAGCCCCCTCTCTGTCACAGTGAATAACCCTCCTCCTGTCACAGTGAATAGCCCCCTCCTCTCTGTCACAGTGAATAGCCCCTCCTCTCTGTCACAGTGAATAGCCCCTCCTCTCTGTCACAGTGAATAGCCCCTCCTCTCTGTCACAGTGAATAGCCCCTCCTCTCTGTCACAGTGAATAACCCCTCCTCTCTGTCACAGTGAATAGCCCCTCCTCTCTGTCACAGTGAATAGCCCCTCCTCTCTGTCACAGTGAATATACCCCTCCTCTCTGTCACAGTGAATAGCCCCTCCTCTCTGTCACAGTGAATAGCCCCTCCTCTCTGTCACAGTGAATAACCCCTCCTCTCTGTCACAGTGAATAGCCCCTCCTCTCTGTCACAGTGAATAGCCCCTCCTCTCTGTCACAGTGAATATACCCCTCCTCTCTGTCACAGTGAATAGCCCCTCCTCTCTGTCACAGTGAATAGCCCCTCCTCTCTGTCACAGTGAATAGCCCCTCCTCTCTGTCACAGTGAATAGCCCCTCCTCTCTGTCACAGTGAATAGCCCCTCCTCTCTGTCACAGTGAATAGCCCCTCCTCTCTGTCACAGTGAATAGCCCCTCCTCTCTGTCACAGTGAATAACCCCTCCTCTCTGTCACAGTGAATAGCCCCTCCTCTCTGTCACAGTGAATAACCCCTCCTCTCTGTCACAGTGAATAACCCCTCCTCTCTGTCACAGTGAATAGCCCCTCCTCTCTGTCACAGTGAATAAGCCCCTCCTCTCTGTCACAGTGAATAACCCCTCCTCTCTGTCACAGTGAATAACCCCTCCTCTCTGTCACAGTGAATAAGCCCCTCCTCTCTGTCACAGTGAATAAGCCCCTCCTCTCTGTCACAGTGAATAACCCCTCCTCTCTGTCACAGTGAATAACCCCTCCTCTCTGTCACAGTGAATAACCCCTCCTCTCTGTCACAGTGAATAACCCCTCCTCTCTGTCACAGTGAATAACCCCTCCTCTCTGTCACAGTGAATAACCCCTCCTCTCTGTCACAGTGAATAACCCCTCCTCCCTGTCACAGTGAATAACCCCCCCTCTCTGTCACAGTGAATACCCCTCCTCTCTGTCACAGTGAATAAGGCCCTCCTCTCTGTCACAGTGAATAGCCCCTCCTCTCTGTCACAGTGAATAACCCCTCCTCTCTGTCACAGTGAATAACCCCTCCTCTCTGTCACAGTGAATAACCCCTCCTCTCTGTCACAGTGAATAGCCCCTCCTCTCTGTCACAGTGAATAGCCCCTCCTCTCTGTCACAGTGAATACCCCCTCCTCTCTGTCACAGTGAATAACCCCTCCTCTCTGTCACAGTGAATAGCCCTCCTCTCTGTCACAGTGATAGCCCCTCCTCTCTGTCACAGTGAATAGCCCCTCCTCTCTGTCACAGTGAATAGCCCCTCCTCTCTGTCACAGTGAATAGCCCCTCCTCTCTGTCACAGTGAATAGCCCCTCCTCTCTGTCACAGTGAATAGCCCCTCCTCTCTGTCACAGTGAATAGCCCCCTCCTCTCTGTCACAGTGAATAACCCCTCCTCTCTGTCACAGTGAATAACCCCTCCTCTCTGTCACAGTGAATAGCCCCTCCTCTCTGTCACAGTGAATAGCCCCTCCTCTCTGTCACAGTGAATAACCCCTCCTCTCTGTCACAGTGAATAACCCCTCCTCTCTGTCACAGTGAATAACCCCTCCTCTCTGTCACAGTGAATAACCCCTCCTCTCTGTCACAGTGAATAACCCCTCCTCTCTGTCACAGTGAATAACCCCTCCTCTCTGTCACAGTGAATAACCCCTCCTCTCTGTCACAGTGAATAACCCCTCCTCTCTGTCACAGTGAATAACCCCTCCTCTCTGTCACAGTCCCTCCGGAGGCGGAGCTGAGTGCGGAGCTGAAGGCTGGTCTTGTGCTTACTGCCGGATCCACCATGAGGCTCCACGCCCTCATCAAGGGCAGCCCGCCCCCCCGCAGCGTCTGGGCCAAGATGAACACCAACATCAAGGACCGGCAGGGCGTGGTGATGAAGTCCTCCCCCACCGACAGCCTGCTGCAGGTGGAGAACGTCAACCGCTACGACGGCGGGAAGTACATCCTGAGCCTGGAGAGCACCTCCGGCATCAAGATGTACACTGTGGTGGTCAAGGTGTTTGGTGAGTCACCCTGAAGTCCTTCTACTCTGACAGTAGTATTTCCTCTCAACCTGTACTCCACTTCGGTTAGAGGAAGGATTCTACTACAGTACTCTAGCTTAAGCCTGACTGTAACAGAGTATATCCATTACTAGTACTTTTACATTTAGTGGAGTATGCAACAGTGTGGTATCAGTACTTGTACCTACAGTAGAGTATATTGCACCTGTTGCTAACCCGTGTTTCTTTGCTGCAGACACCCCCGGCCCCCCCCACCAACCTGACGGTGAAGGACTCGTGTAAGGACAACGCCAACATCTACTGGGACCCCCCCCTGCTGGACGGAGGCCACGAGGTGACGCACTACATCGTGGAGAAGCGTGAGACGGAGAGGAAGGCGTGGTCCATCGTCAGCAGCGACAGCGCCAAGACGGCCCTCAAGGTCCCGGACCTGGACGCCGGGCGCTGCTACATCTTCAGGGTCTCTGCCGTCAACGAGCTGGGGGTGGGCGAGAGCTGCGAGACCCCCGACGCCATCAGAGCCTCAGGTGAGTGTCTGCTCAGGATGGGGGGTTGTTTATTTGTAAATTACTATAGGTCACAGATTGCAGGCTTTGTTTGCAGATATAAAGTCTGTGCAGTAAACCGAGGGAGCACTTTATCGGAACCAGCATCAGGGGAAATGTACATTATTGCAACAGCAGAAGAATAGTGCAAGATAATAGACTTTCATATTTAAAAGTAACAGAGAACGTTATTAATTATGAAGAACACAACAAGTCAAAACAAACAGCAGAAAAGGTCACTGTGGTTAAAAACCAAGTAGCAGTATATTTATTTAATTAGTGACCAAAGTCTGGTACTGTTGACGGACTGTACATTAATATAGGTCACAGATTTTATACAAGATTGTAATGAAATGTAATAATAGATTGACATGGTGTGAACAAACAAACCTATAGAGAAGATCCAGTGGAATCAGGAGTGGAAGCAGGGGCACGGTGATGGACTTTGCAGATATATAGTGCGTGCAGTAAACACATGGAGCCCTTTAACAGAACCAGGGGAAATGTACATTTGGTAAATAACAAGGAACGCTCGCGTTAATAATGAAGAACACAACAAGTCAAAACAAACAGCAGAAAAGGTCACTGTGGTTAAAAACCAAGTAGCAGTATATGTATTTAATAAGTGAGCGTATAAAGAGGCAGCTGGTTGTGTTGACAGACTGTAAATGAAGCGTGACTTCTGGAGGGTTTATTTACAGGCACATCAGGGGTATTATAGTGTATGTGTGGATAGGGGTTTGACAAAGTGTTTGTTTGGCCCCTGCAGAGGAGCCTGGCCCCGTCATGGACTTCAAGACGCTGCTGGTGACGAAGGACTCGTGCACGTTGAGCTGGAAGAAGCCTCTGACGGACGGAGGCAGCCGCATCATCGCTTACGTGCTGGAGGTGTCCCAAGGAGACGACTACAAGGAACTCATGAGGTCCAAGAACATGCAGTACAGCGGCAAGGACCTGGTGGAGGGCCGCGAGTACACCTACAGGGTGAAGGCCGTCAACGACTCGGGGGAGAGCGCCGTCAAGGAGCTCAGCGTGGTTGCCAAGGACCAGATCAGTAAGACTTTCATTACTGTTTGTATCGTGATTAGATTTTTCTAATTTTATAAGAACACATGGCAGCGTTTCCTTCCTCCAGCTGAGAGAAGACACCATCACCGTGTAGGGTGTAGTTATTACATGAACACATGGCAGCGTTTCCTCCAGCTGAGAGAAGACACCATCACCGTGTAGGGTGTAGTTATTACATGAACACATGGCAGCGTTTCCTCCAGCTGAGAGAAGACACCATCACCGTGTAGGGTGTAGTTATTACATGAACACATGGCAGCGTTTCCTCCAGCTGAGAGAAGACACCATCACCGTGTACGGTGTAGTTATTACATGAACACATGGCAGCGTTTCCTCCAGCTGAGAGAAGACACCATCACCGTGTAGGGTGTAGTTATTACATGAACACATGGCAGCGTTTCCTCCAGCTGAGAGAAGACACCATCACAGTGTAGGGTGTAGTTATTACATGAACACATGGCAGCGTTTCCTCCAGCTGAGAGAAGACACCATCACCGTGTAGGGTGTAGTTATTACATGAACACATGGCAGCGTTTCCTCCAGCTGAGAGAAGACACCATCACCGTGTAGGGTGTAGTTATTACATGAACACATGGCAGCGTTTCCTCCAGCTGAGAGAAGACACCATCACCGTGTAGGGTGTAGTTATTACATGAACACATGGCAGCGTTACCTCCAGCTGAGAGAAGACACCATCACCGTGTAGGGTGTAGTTATTACATGAACACATGGCAGCGTTTCCTCCAGCTGAGAGAAGACACCATCACAGTGTAGGGTGTAGTTATTACATGAACACATGGCAGCGTTTCCTCCAGCTGAGAGAAGACACCATCACCGTGTAGGGTGTAGTTATTACATGAACACATGGCAGCGTTTCCTCCAGCTGAGAGAAGACACCATCACCGTGTAGGGTGTAGTTATTACATGAACACATGGCAGCGTTACCTCCAGCTGAGAGAAGACACCATCACCGTGTAGGGTGTAGTTATTACATGAACACATGGCAGCGTTTCCTCCAGCTGAGAGAAGACACCATCACCGTGTAGGGTGTAGTTATTACATGAACACATGGCAGCGTTTCCTCCAGCTGAGAGAAGACACCATCACCGTGTAGGGTGTAGTTATTACATGAACACATGGCAGCGTTTCCTCCAGCTGAGAGAAGACACCATCACCGTGTAGGATGTAGTTATTACATGAACACATGGCAGCGTTACCTCCAGCTGAGAGAAGACACCATCACAGTGTAGGGTGTAGTTATTACATGAACACATGGCAGCGTTACCTCCAGCTGAGAGAAGACACCATCACCGTGTAGGGTGTAGTTATTACATGAACACATGGCAGCGTTACCTCCAGCTGAGAGAAGACACCATCACCGTGTAGGGTGTAGTTATTACATGAACACATGGCAGCGTTTCCTCCAGCTGAGAGAAGACACCATCACAGTGTAGGGTGTAGTTATTACATGAACACATGGCAGCGTTTCCTCCAGCTGAGAGAAGACACCATCACCGTGTAGGGTGTAGTTATTACATGAGTTATCGTGATGCTAATGCTGTGTCCTCTGCCGTGCAGTCCTCCCCACCTGCGACCTGCGGGAGTTGCCCAACATGTGCTACATCGCCAAGGAGGGCAGCACGGTGCGCCTGAAGATCCCCATCATCGGCAAGCCCACGCCTAAGGTCTCCTGGAAGAAGGGCGAGGAGGAGAACCTGACGGACACCGGCCGTGTCTGCGCCGAGTCCTCCGCCGTCAACACCACCCTCCTGATCAGGGACTGCCAGCGCAGCGATGCCTCTAAGTACACCATCACCCTGAGGAACAGCGCTGGGAGCAAGGAGAGCACCATCTTCATCAGGTAGGACCACTAAGAGCCGCGTCTTCATCAGGTAGGACCACTAAGACCAGCGTCTTCATCAGGTAGGACCACTGAGTCCTTTGTCTCATCAGGTAGGACCACTGAGTCCTTTGCCTCATCAGGTAGGACGCTAGAGTCCTTTGCCTCATCAGGTAGGACCACTGAGTCCTTTGCCTCATCAGGTAGGACCACTGAGTCCTTTGCCTCATCAGGTAGGACCCTAGAGTCCTTTGTCTCATCAGGTAGGACCACTGAGTCCTTTGCCTCATCAGGTAGGACCCTAGAGTCCTTTGTCTCATCAGGTAGGACCCTAGAGTCCTTTGCCTCATCAGGTAGGACCCTAGAGTCCTTTGTCTCATCAGGTAGGACCACTGAGTCCTTTGCCTCATCAGGTAGGACCCTAGAGTCCTTTGTCTCATCAGGTAGGACCACTGAGTCCTTTGCCTCATCAGGTAGGACCCTAGAGTCCTTTGCCTCATCAGGTAGGACCCTAGAGTCCTTTGCCTCATCAGGTAGGACCACTGAGTCCTTTGTCTCATCAGGTAGGACCACTGAGTCCTTTGCCTCATCAGGTAGGACCCTAGAGTCCTTTGCCTCATCAGGTAGGACCCTAGAGTCCTTTGCCTCATCAGGTAGGACCACTGAGTCCTTTGTCTCATCAGGTAGGACCACTGAGTCCTTTGCCTCATCAGGTAGGACCCTAGAGTCCTTTTCATCAGGTAGGACCACTGAGTCCTTTGCCTCATCAGGTAGGACCCTAGAGTCCTTTTCATCAGGTAGGACCACTGAGTCCTTTGTCTCATCAGGTAGGACCACTGAGTCCTTTGCCTCATCAGGTAGGACCCTAGAGTCCTTTGCCTCATCAGGTAGGACCACTGAGTCCTTTGCCTCATCAGGTAGGACCCTAGAGTCCTTTGCCTCATCAGGTAGGACCCTAGAGTCCTTTGCCTCATCAGGTAGTACCCTAGAGTCCTTTGCCTCATCAGGTAGGACCCTAGAGTCCTTTGCCTCATCAGGTAGGACCCTAGAGTCCACCATATTTAACAGTTAGATCAGCTTTTAATAATAAAAAACACTTCTCTATCGGTGGAGCAGATTTCACGGAAACTAGTCCACCAACTGCATCAGGATTCATTGATCATAAACGAATAATAGTCCCAGTTAATTTCTTAAGAGGCGAGGCCATGTGCTGCCTAACCTACTGCGTAGAGTGGTGTTTAGTTTCTCAAACCAGATTTCATTTAAATCTGTTCATAATGAGGTGAGGAGTCTTGATCCCTGCTCACCCCCACTATGCTACTCCTGGACATCATTACCGTCTCTGTAGTAACAATGGTAAGAATATATTATTAATATATAATCCACGTCTCTTCTCAGGGTGGTGGGTAAACCCGGCATCCCGATTGGCCCCGTGAAGTTCAAGGACGTCAACGCGGACGCCGCCACGCTGAAGTGGGTCGCTCCGAAGGACGACGGCGGCTCTGAGATCACCAACTACATCCTGGAGAAGAGGGACTTTGTCACCAACATGTGGGTGACGGTGTCCTCCGCCGTTGAGAGCAACGTGCAGCGGGTGACCAGCCTGCATGAGGGCACCGAGTACATCTTCAGAGTCAGCGCTGAAAACAAGTATGGTGTCAGCGAGGGGCTCAAGTCCGACCCCATCGTGGCCAAACATCCCTTCAGTAAGTGCTCCACCTTCAGGGCCATACATCCATATTATATCTTCATCGTTTAAGAGTTTTTAAAACAACTTGTCTTCTTTCCTGCAGATGTTCCCGATGCTCCTCCTCCACCTCAGATCTCAAGCATGCGCCATAACTCCGCCTACCTGTCCTGGAACGACCCCAGGAAGACCGGAGGGTCTCCCATCACAGGTGAGCCTCCTCACACACCTCTATCTTCCCGTCCAATATCGATGTGGTTCTGTCTTCTATCTTTGATCCTAAAGAATTTAGAGCAGTGTTACCTCCTTGACTTAATAAATAGTAATATAAACACTGTCGTGTTTGTTTGATGTGTATTGATTGTGATTTTGCCCGTCCATCCAGGCTACTTTGTTGAATTCAAGGAGAGGAACAGCATGTTGTGGAAGAGGGCGAGCCCCAGCGCCCTGATGATGAGGGAGCACAAAGTGATGGGCCTGACTGAAGGACTTGAGTACGAGTTCAGAGTCATGGCCGTCAACCTGGCCGGCATCGGGAGGCCCAGCGCCCCCACCGACCCCCAGGTGGCCCTGGACCCCATCGGTAAGGGTTGGACAGCTGATCCATCAGTGATTGTGTGACGTATGCTGCAATGCCTTCATGTTTTGAATCCCTGCTTCCCCAGATGCTCCTGGCAGACCCGATGTAGTCAGCATCACCAGAAGCACCGTCACCCTGCAGTGGACCGAGCCGCAGTCTGACGGCGGCCATCGGCTGACCGGCTACATCGTGGAGCGCCGCGACCTGCCCTCCAAGATCTGGGTGAAGGCCAACCCTGTGAACGTGGTCGACCCGGCGTACACCGTCACCGACCTGCAGGAGGGCTGCAAGTATGAGTTCAGGATCCGAGCCAAGAACTCGGCCGGAGCCCTCAGCCCCCCCTCGGAGCAGACAGACACCATCATCTGCTCCGACGAATACGGTGAGATAGATATACCATGTATTAATGAAACCAACACCTTTTGTGCTTTTATAATCAGTCACTATTGACACATCTCTAAGTCAATTATAACGTTATCATGATCAAAGTGCTCTTGTAACATTTAGTTTTTGGTGAAAACTGCATTATAAAGTAGGCATTAGAGAGGATCTCTTGAATCATTTGAATGTGTGTGTTCATGCAAATTACCACATGAGATGACAATAACAAAGTAAACAAAAACAGTAAGACTTTAGGTCGATTAAAATGATTAAGTCCTGATAGACTTCTATATCAGCTGCTTTAACAAAAAACTAAGAGAAAGATTTGCCGATATGGTTCCCAGATGATCGGGCATTTTTAAAACTACCACACATATATCTTTAATCCAAATACCCTGTAATTTAATCTGCATGATGAATTAAGTTTATCCTTCATGGTCCAACAGCTGCCCCGACCATCATCATTGACTCTCACGTGATGGAGGGTCTCACCGTCCGGGCTGGAGACACCATCGTGATCACTGCCACCAGCATTATAGGCAAACCTGCGCCCACCTCCTGCTGGTCCAAGGGAGGAAAGTATTTCAAACCCTCGGACCTGGTTAACATCGAGACCACCGCTTCTTCCTCTACGCTGTCCGTGAAGTACGCCAGCAGGAATGACTCCGGAGACTACATCATCACCGCCAGCAACCCCTTCGGAGTGAAGGAGGAGACGGTGAAGGTCAAAGTCCTGGATGTTCCTGCAGTTCCTGGGCCCATCGAGTGCAGCGGCATTTCCTCTGAGAAGGTCACTCTCACCTGGACGGCCCCCACCACGGACGGAGGCTCCGCCATCAAGTACTACACCCTCGAGAAGAGGGAGACCAGCCGCCTGCTGTGGACCATCCTGGAAGAGAAGGTCCTGGACTGTCACTACGTGGCCAACAAGCTCATCCAGGGCAACGAGTACTTCTTCAGAGTGTCCGCCGTGAACCAGTACGGAGCCAGCGATCCGTCTCACTCCGAGGCCGTCAGGATGGTCGACAGATTCGGTACGTTCATGTGGACAACATGCCATTTTTTATGCCTGTATTTTTTGATTATTGGAGTGATTTCTTTTTTAAATCGTTTTGTACCATAAGTATATCTTATCTTATCTTATGATACATAAAGATATCCAAAATCCCCCTCTGTAAAAACATTTTGAACCTGGCTTTATTCAACGCTCACATTTATGTACAGGAAATGTATGCAAATTAACTTTTTATTTAATCATAACATGAATCCTCATTTAAAGCATTACATTTCAGAAACCTTTATGTACACTCAGATTCCTGAATGTATTTCCTCTTCTCTGCGTGTAGGTCCTCCCGGTCCACCATCTAAACCGGAGGTTGGCAAAGTGGATGGACATTCAGCCACTGTGACCTGGAGGAGGCCGGCTGAGGATGGAGGAAGTGATATTTTAGGGTACTGTGTGGAGAAGAAGGAGAAGAAGGGCATGAGATGGGTCAGGGCGTCCAAGAAGCCCATCGTCGAGATGAGCTACCAATTGACCGGCCTCATTGAGGGCATCGAGTACGAGTTCCGTGTTCTGGCGGAAAACAAAGCCGGCTATGGAGAGCCCAGTGAGCCGTCAATGCCTGTCATAACCACAGTTATTGCCTGTAAGTAAAACAAGGGTTCCCAACAAGATGATTCAGGGGCATATTCATGTTCTCCTTACCCAAATTCCTTTACATTTCAAATTGCTGAAGCCTTTTATTTTGAAGGCACATCATAATTGTTTAAAGACACTAACCACTTACTTTATCCCTGGCAGATGTGCCCGGACCTCCAGTCAATCCAAGAGTCACAGACACGACCAACACCACTGCCACTCTGAACTGGGGCAAACCCCTGGACAACGGAGGGCTGGAGGTGACTGGATATGTGATTGAGCACAAGAAGGAAGGGGCAGAAGAATGGGTTAGAGACACCCCCTCGTCTCCACTGAGGATCACAGAGTTTGTTGTTCCCGGGCTGGAGACAGGTGCAAAGTACCACTTCAGAATTAGCGCTGTGAACGCTAAAGGAGCCGGAGAGCCTGCTGAGACTCTGGAGCTGATGGAGATCGTAGAGCGTGAAACCGAACCTGGTTTGGAGCTGGATATGGAGCTGAGAAGAACCCTGGTCGTCAGGGCTGGCTGCTCCATCCGCCTCTTTGTGCCTATCAAGGGACGTCCTTCGCCCACTGTCGCCTGGACTAAGGAGGGAGGTCCTGTCCTGCGGGCAGTCGTTGACAGCACCGAGTCCTTCACAATGCTGATCATCCCTGAGAGCTCAAGGGTCGATGCCGGTAAATACGAGCTGACCCTGGAAAACTCTGCTGGAAATAAAACTGCAGATATAAATGTGAGAGTCCTGGATTCACCTGGACCCCCACTCAACCTGAAACCTCTCAAGATTGAAAAGGACAACATCACTCTTCAGTGGGAGATGCCTCTGATCGATGGTGGAGCCAAAATCACCAACTACATAATTGAAAAGAGAGAATCAACACGCAAGGCTTTTGCTACAGCTATCACACATTGCCCAACCACCTCAGTGAACATCAGTGACCTGGGTGAAGGCTGTGAGTACTACTTCAGAGTGTCTGCCGAGAACGAGTATGGCATCGGTGAGTCGGTGGAGACGGCTGATCCAATTCGTGCATCACAGGCACCAACGCCTCCACAGAGTATCATCCCTACTGATATTACAAAGAACTCTGTGAGCTTGGCTTGGACCAAGCCCAAGCATGATGGTGGAAGCAGAGTTACAGGATATGTCCTTGAAGCCAAGAAGAAGGGAACTGATCAATGGGCACACGTGACAGCAGTGAAGACCATGGACTTCACAGTGAAGAGTCTTAATGAGTTGGAGGAGTACTTCTTCCGTGTCATGGCTGTCAACCACTCTGGTAGAAGTGCACCACATGAGAGCAAATCCATCCAGGTCAAGGACTCTACCTCCCTGCCTGAGTTTGACCTGCGGGGTGTATGTCAGAAAACTATCATTGCCAAGGCAGGAGACGACATCAAGGTTGAAATTCCAGTTATGGGACGTCCTAGACCAACTATTAGTTGGCAAAAGGATGGCGCATCCCTGAAGCTTACACAGAGAACCAGCGTGGAAACTACCGCTGCTACTGTCATTCTCAGCATTGGTGAATGCAACAGAGCTGACAGCGGGCTGTACACCATGACAGGAAAGAACATTGTTGGCTCTGTGACAGACAACATCATTGTCAAGGTTCACGATGTACCCGGGCCCCCCAAGGGACCGATTAACATTGTGGAGATATCTCGTACCTATTGTGTCTTTGCATGGGACACTCCTGAGAATGACGGAGGTGTTCCCATCAACAATTATGTGGTTGAGATCAGAGACACAACTACCCAAACCTGGACTGAGCTGTCCTCTGCTATCATTCGCACTGTGTTCAAAGCCATTCGCCTGACCACTGGATCAGAGTACCTGTTCAGAGTCAAGGCTAAGAACAGATATGGTGTTGGACCTCCCATCACCTCAAATGCTGTGGTGGCTGCCTATCCATTCAAAGTACCTGGTCCTCCAGGTACTCCAGGTGTTGTTGCATTTACCAAGGACTCAATCACCATTGGATGGAATGAGCCTGTGGTTGATGGTGGAAATGAAGTGATTGGTTATCATGTTGAGAGGAAAGAGAGAAGCAGCATCGTATGGCAAAAGATCAGCAAGACTCTTGTCAAAGGAAACCTCTTTAAAACCATCGGGCTTGAAGACGGTGCTGCCTATGAGTTCCGCGTCATGGCTGAAAACATGGCTGGAATTGGTAAGCCAAGCAAGGCCTCAGAAGCCATCCTGGCCTTGGACCCTGTGGACCCTCCAGGTATGCCTGAGCCCATCTTTGTCAATAAGAATGTCATCACCATTCAGTGGGCAAAGCCAGAGTACGACGGTGGTTTCAAAATCACCGGCTACACGGTGGAGAAGAAGGAACTGCCTGCTGGCCGCTGGATGAGAGCCAACTTCACCAACATCACAGAGACAGCCTTCACTGTCAGCGGACTGACTCAGGATGCCTCCTATGAGTTCCGTGTTATAGCCAGAAACTCAGCCGGGGCAGTGAGCGTTCCCTCTGATCACTCAGACCCAATCACCTGCAAAGACGACATCATTGAGCCACGCATTATGGTTGATGCCATCTTTAAAGATACTATTCTGCTGAAAGCAGGAGAGTCCTTCAAGCTTGATGCTGACATTGCTGGTCAACCAACCCCATCCATGGTCTGGACCAAGAATGGAAAGGACATTGAGAACACGATGAAACTGGCCGTCAAATTCACAGAACTGACAACCCTTCTGACCAACAAGGACTCTATGAGAGCGGATGGAGGAGAATTTGTTTTGACTGCCACTAATGTTGGTGGATTTGCTAAGCACACTTTTAAGGTTAAAGTACTTGACAGACCTGGACCACCTGGAGGACCTCTGGAGGTGTCTGATGTTACCGCTGATAACTGTATACTCTCCTGGGCTCCACCTGCAGATGATGGAGGTGCCAAGATTGACGGATACGTGATTCAGAAGCGCGAGTCAAGCAGACTCGTTTGGACCAATGTGGTTTCAGACCTGCAAGTTACACAGTACAAGGTGACCAAGCTGCTCAAAGGAAATGAATACATCTTCAGAGTTATGGCAGTGAACAAGTATGGAATTGGCGAGTGTCTTGATTCAGAACCCACCATTGCAGACAACCCATATGTGGTTCCAGAGGCTCCAGAAAATCCTGAGGTGACGGCTATCACTAAAGATTCAATGTTTGTTATGTGGCAGGCGCCTAAGAGTGATGGCGGAACTCCCATCACCAACTACAGCATTGAAAGGAAAGACAGGATAGGCCTCCGCTGGGTCAAATGCAACAAGAGGAAGGTAAAAGATCTACAGTTCAAGGCAACAGGCCTTCTCGTTGGGCATGAGTATGAATTCAGAGTTATTGCTGAGAATATTGCCGGACTGAGCCCGCCAAGTGCCTCGAGTCCCTTCTACAAGGCCACTGATGTGCTGTACGCACCCGGGGCCCCATGCAACCCCAGAATCTTGGACACATCCAAGTCCTCGATCACTGTGGCCTGGAACAAGCCTGTGTATGACGGAGGCTCAGATCTCACTGGCTACATTGTGGAGACCTGCATCCCATCTGAGAAAGAGGAAGAGGGAGAATGGACAATTGTGACACCCAAAGAAGGACTCCTTGCCACCTCATTCACCATTATTAACCTGAAGGAGAACCAGGAGTACATGATTAACATCTCTGCCATCAACAGTGAAGGCATTGGAGAGGCAGCATCTGTACCTGGCAATGCCAAGGCAGAGGACAGGCTCCTTCCACCTGAGATTGATTTGGATGCTGAGCTCCGCAAGGTGGTCAGTCTGAGAGCTTGCTGCTCACTCAGACTGTTTGTGCCCATCAGAGGCCGACCAGCTCCTACTGCTTCATGGACCAAGGGAGATGGGGAACGTGTGGAGAGGGCAACCATTGACAGCACAACATCATACACGTCACTTGTTGTTGAAAATGTCAATAGATTTGACAGCGGAAAGTACAACCTTACAGTTGAAAACGAGTCTGGCTCCAAGACAGTTACAGTCCAGGTCCGTGTGCTTGACACACCAAGTGCCCCACAGAATCTGAAGATTACTGCTGTAACAAAGGAATCTGTCACTCTTGCCTGGGAGCCACCAGTGAATGACGGAGGAGTTAAGATTAAGAACTATATTGTTGAAAAACGTGAGTCCACAAGGAAAGCATATGCCACAGTTAACTCTAACTGCCATAGCACCACCTTCACAGTAGGCCAGCTTCTGGAAGGATGCAACTATTACTTCAGAGTTCTAGCTGAGAATGAATATGGCATTGGTCTTCCCATTGAGGCTGGTGAATCAGTTAAAGTGTCTGAGAAACCACAGCCACCTGGCAAGATCACTCTTAAGGATGTCACCAAGACCACTGTCACCCTGGCCTGGGAGAAGCCAGTGCACGATGGCGGCAGCAGAGTTGGCTGTTATGTCATTGAGATCCAGCCAAAGGGTGAGGATAAGTGGTACCCGTCTGGCATTGTACAGGAAACAGAAGCTACTATTAAACAACTCAATGAGGGTGAAGAGTACATGTTCCGTGTAGCAGCAAGAAACGAGAAGGGAACAAGTGACCCACGTCAAATCGGTGTGCCTGTGATCTTAAAGGATCTTGTGATTGCACCTTCTATCAAAATGATGTTCAACACATTCAGTGTGTTGGCAGGAGAAAATCTGACAGTAGAAGTCCCAATAGTGGCACGTCCCAAAGCAGAAGTCTCCTGGGTTAAAGATGGTGAACCTCTGAAGAGGACTACCAGAGTTAACGTTGGCGGAACTGAGACAATGCTGAAGCTCAACATAAAAGAAGCTACTAGAGATGATATTGGAAAGTACCACATCACGTTAAAGAACACAGCAGGAGAGGCAACAGCAGACATCGGTATTGTTGTACTCGACAAACCGGGTCAGCCTGGCGGCCCCGTTAAGGTAGAGGAGGTAACTTCTGGAAGTGTAACCATCGCCTGGAGCCGACCAGTCTATGACGGTGGTTGCACCATCAAACACTACATTGTGGAAAAGAGAGACACATCCACAACTGCTTGGATGGTTGTATCTCCAAATCTCGCAAGAACCAAAATCAAGGCAGGCAGGTTGAAGACTGGCTCTGAGTATCAGTTTAGAATAACAGCAGAAAACAGATATGGAAAAGGCCCTGTTCTTCTCTCAGAGTGTATTGTGGCTCAATACCCATACAAGCTCCCAGGACCCCCAGGAACACCAAACATTGCAGTCTGCACCAAAGACAGCATGGTGGTGGCCTGGAATGAACCTGTGAATGATGGTGGAAGCACAATCTTAGGCTACCATCTCGACCGCAAGGAGAGAAACAGCATCATGTGGGTGAAACTGAACAAGTCTCTGATTACTGACCAAACCTTCAAGACCAGTGATCTGGAATCAGGTATGGAGTATGAATACAGAGTTTATGCTGAAAACATTGTTGGAATAGGAAAAATGAGCAAAGTGTCTGAGGGATGTATTGCCAGAGATCCTTGTGATCCCCCTGGCACCCCAGAGGCGACAAAGATCGGAAAGGACTCCATTACCATCGTTTGGAATAAGCCTGAATATGATGGTGGTTCAAAGGTCACTGGCTACATTGTGGAAAAGAAGGAGCTTCCTGAAGGTCGCTGGCTGAAGGCTAACTTCACCAATGTCATTGAGACTGAATACGTTGCAACTGGACTTGTGCAGGACAGCCAGTATGAGTTCCGTGTTATTGCTAGAAATGCTGCTGGTGTTTTCAGTATGCCCTCTTTCAGCACTGGCCCCATCACTGCCAAGGATGATATTGAACCCCCACGCGTTAGCATAGACCCAGAATACACAAAGACTATTGTGGTCAGTGCTGGAGACAACTTCAAGATTGATGCAGATGTTCATGGAAAACCATTGCCCTCTATCCAATGGATGATGGGAGAGAATGAACTGGGCAACACTATTCATAGAGAAATTAAGAACACACCCACCAAAGCTTATATATCTTTCAAGGAAGCCAAACTTACAGATGGAGGCCAATACATTCTGCTGCTGAAGAATCCAGGAGGAGAAAAAGCAGTAGAGGTCAATGTTGTTGTTCTAGATAAACCTGGAGAACCACAGGGACCTCTTGTAATAACAGGAATAACCAAAGATCGGTGCTGCCTTTCATGGAAACCTCCAGTGCAAGATGGTGGCAGCAAGATCTCTCACTACATTGTGAAGAGGAGAGAGACAAGCAGGCTAGTCTGGACTGTTGTCGACTCAAATGTGGAGACCATCTTTTTGAAGATTACTAAGCTGCTGGAAGGAAACGAGTACATCTTCAGAGTCCATGCTGTCAACCAGTATGGGGTTGGTGCACCACTGGAATCTGATGCTGTCACAATCAAGGAACCATATGCAGCTCCTGGAACACCAAAGAGCTTGGAAGTTTCAGATATTAGAAAAGATTCGATGATGCTGACCTGGGAGGCTCCTTCTGAGGATGGAGGCAGTCCTATCACCGGATACATAATTGAGAAACATGACAAGGAAGGTGTCAGATGGACCAGATGCAACAGGAAAACAGTCACTGACTTGACTTTCAAGGTCCCTGGACTCTTGGAAGGCCATTGTTATGAATTCAGAGTTGCAGCTGAGAATGCTGTAGGTGCTGGAGAGCCAAGCTCCCCGACTGTTTACTTCAGATCTCTCGATCCCATCTTCAGGCCCGGCCCACCACACAATCCAAAGGTGACGGACACATCTAGAACATCAGTGTTCCTGTCATGGAGCAAGCCTGCCTGTGATGGAGGCTGTGCCATTGAGGGATACATTGTTGAGTGCTGCACCACCACAGAGTCAGCATTGCCAACGGAGGCTCCTGCTGAGGCTCCTGCTGAGGCCCCTGCTGCGGCCACTGCCACAGATGCCCCTGCCGAGCAATGGACAATGTGCACACCAGCCACTGGTATCAAGAAGACAAAGTATGAAGTTGCAAACCTGAAGGAAAACCAGGCATACAAGTTTAGAGTTTGTGCTATTAACAAAGTTGGAGTTGGTGAGCCTGCTGATGTCTCTGGAGCTGTCGTTGCACAGGACAGGGCAGAGGAGCCAGACCTTGACATTGACGCAGAACTGAGAAAGATTGTGACCATTAAAGCTGGAGCTTCCCTTAGACTGTTCATACCCATCAAGGGAAGGCCCACTCCTACCATCACTTGGGACAAAGATGAAGCTGCACTTAAGGAGACGGCTCAGGTCGAGGTGACCAGCAGTTACTCATCCCTTGTCATCGACAAGATGAGCAGAAATGACAGTGGAAAATACACCATCACTGCAGAGAACGCCAGCGGAACCAAATCTGCATTTGTTGTTGTCCGTGTTCTCGACACACCTAGTGCTCCCGTTGCTTTGAAAGTGAAAGAAATTACAAACCAGTCAGTCACACTGGAATGGGAGCCACCTCTGTTGGATGGCGGGTCCAAGATCAAGAATTATGTTATTGAAAAGAGAGAAAGTACACGTAAGACATATGCTGCAGTTGCAACAAATTGTCACAAGCTTTCGTGGAAGATTGAGCCGCTCCAGGAGGGCTGCAGTTACTACTTCCGAGTCCTTGCTGAGAACGGACATGGTGTCGGCCTGCCTGCCACAACTGTTGACCCTCTTAAGGTCTCAGAGGTGCCCCAGACTCCAAAGAACTTGATTGTTACAGATCAGACCAAAACAAGTATCTCTCTGGCCTGGGAGAAGCCAGAGTATGATGGTGGCAGCAGAGTGATTCATTATCTGCTTGAAGTGCAGCTCAAGGGCCAGGAGAAGTGGAATGGTGTTAACACATTTAAGACAATGGAGACTACTGTTACCAAACTGAACCCTGGAGATGAGTATCTGTTCAGAGTCACAGCAATCAACGATAAGGGAAAAAGTGACCCCAAAGTCCTTTCTGGTCCAGTGATGACCACAGATCTAGTCTTTGAGCCTGAAGTTCGACCAGCATTCAGCAGCTACAGTGTCCTTGTGGGCAAAGACCTAAATGTTGACGTTCCCATCTATGGACGACCCAAACCAAAAGTCTTATGGAGTAAAGATGGGGCTTCTTTGAAGTTCACTACCAGAGTCAACATTCTCAACTCACCAACACATACAACACTGAGCATTAAGGAGGCCGCTGGTGATGATGGTGGCATGTACAGTATAAATCTTGTTAACTCAGCAGGAAAGAAGGACACATCCCTTGAAATCATTGTACTTGACAAACCCGGCCCTCCATCTGGCCCTGTGAGGTTTGATGAAATTACAACACAGAGTATCACTCTTTCATGGGATCCACCAAAACACAATGGTGGCTGCGAGATTTCAAACTACATTGTACAGAAGAGAGATACTACTACCACATCTTGGGAAAATGTGAGCAACAACTGGGCAAGAACCACCATCAAAGTGCCTAGACTGAAGACTGGATCTGAGTACCAGTTCAGGATCATTGCCCAGAACCGCTACGGCAAGAGTCACGGTCTGGATTCACCCGCCGTGGTCGCTAAGTACCCATACAAAGAGCCAGGTCCATCAGGCACCCCCTTCGTCTCCTCCCTCTCTCGGGACCACCAGATTGTTGAGTGGAACGAGCCTGTCGTAGATGGAGGCAGCCCTGTCCTTGGATACCATCTTGAGAGGAAAGAGCGGAACAGTATTCTCTGGATCAAGATCAACAAGACACTAATCCATGAGCCTATTTTCAAGAGTTACCCCTTGGAGGAGAGTATTGAATATGAATACAGAGTTTATGCTGAGAATATTGTTGGCATTGGAAGGTGCAGTAAGCTCTCAGAGGGCTGTGTTGCACGTGACCCATGTGATCCTCCTGGCACACCAGAAGCCATCCATGTGACCAAAGACACCATCATCATCCAATGGACTAAACCAGAATATGATGGTGGCAGTAATATCACCGGCTATACCGTGGAGAGGCGTGATCTGCCAGAGGGCAGGTGGGTAAGGGCAAACTTCACTAATGTGATTGAGACCAAGTTCACTGTCACTGGTCTGACTGAAAATGCCCAGTATGACTTTAGAGTCATTGCCAAAAATGCTGTAGGCACCGTCAGTAAGCCATCCTACAACAGTGGACCGATCACTGTAAGTGACGAGTTTAAGGCGCCCAAATTCTCCATCGACCCTGCATTCACCAAGACCATCATCATCAATGCCGGAGAGACATTCAAGCTGGATGCAGATGTCTCTGGCAAGCCAGCCCCTACAATCCAGTGGTTCAAGGGTGAAAAACCAATCGAGAATACACTCAGACTGGAAATAAAGAACACAGAAAACCATGCTATGATTGTAATTAAGGACTCTATCAGAGTTGATGGTGGAGATTACACTCTCCAGCTGACAAACTGCGCTGGCAGTGAAACTGTTCCATTCAAGGTGGTGGTGCTGGACAGGCCCAGCCAATGTGAAGGACCCCTTCACATCGCGGGAGTAGCTGAAGATAGATGCACACTGGCCTGGCGTGCCCCTCTACATGATGGAGGTAGTCCTATTAAAAACTATCTCATCGAGAGAAGAGAGACCAGCCGCCTCGCTTGGACTATTGTTTCTAACAGCTGTGAACACACATGCTTCAAAGTCACCAATTTACTGGAAGGCAATGAGTACATGTTCCGTGTCATGGCAGTTAACGGTTATGGTATCAGTGAACCACTGCTGTCTAGTGCAGCCATTATGAAGACTCCATTTATTGCTCCTGGTCAACCTCACATGGAGGAAGTAACCAACATTGCACATGATGGCATGACCGTCTCTTGGTTAGCTCCTGACACCGAAGGAGGCAGTGAGATTACCAATTACATTGTTGAAAAGAAGGACCGGCAGGGAATCAAGTGGACTAGATGCAACCGTCAGAAGGTCACTGATCTGTCCTTCAGAGTTACAGGCCTAACCTCTGGCCATGAATATGAGTTCAGAGTCACAGCTGAGAATGTTGTTGGAGCAGGAGTGCCAAGCCTCCCAACTCCATACTACAAGGCCAGTGACCCCAAGTACAAACCTGGTGCACCGGCATATGTGAATGTAAGTGACTCCACAAAGAGCTCTATTTCAGTGTCCTGGGGTAAGCCACTGTCTGATGGTGGCAGTGAAATCCAAGGATATATTGTTGAAGTCTGCAAGGCTGAAGAGGAAGAATGGACCATGGTTACTCCCCCTACTGGCCTGCGTGTCAACAAATATGAAATTACCAAACTGACTGAGGGTCAGGAATACAAAATCCAGGTGTGTGCTCTGAACAAACTGGGAGTTGGTGAGCCAGCATCTCTTTCTGGAACAGCCAAACCAGAGGAAAGGGTGGAGCCACCTCTAATCATGCTCGACTCAGAGCTAAGGAAGGGCATCATCGTGAAAGCTGGTGGATCTGTTAGAATCCATATTCCATTCAAGGGCAGGCCAACACCTGAGGTTAAGTGGACTAAGGATGAGGGAGACTTGACTGAAAAAGCGGTGGTTGAGAAAGCTCTGAACTTCACACAGTTGTCCATTGACTCATGTGACAGGAATGACTCTGGAAAATACTCCTTGAGTCTGACCAACAGCAGTGGGACTGTGTCTGAGATTGTTTCGGTTAAAGTCCTGGATACACCCAGCGCCCCACTGAAACTTGCTGTTCAAGACATTAGAAAGGACTCTGTCACTCTTGTATGGGAGGCCCCACTGATTGATGGAGGTTACAAAATCAAGAACTATGTCATCGACAAACGTGAATCAACCAGAAAGGCATATGCAAATGTATCAACAAAATGCACATCAACAACCTTCAAAGTGGACAACTTGATTGAAGGTGCCTTGTACTACTTCAGAGTCATGGCTGAGAATGATTTCGGAACTGGCTCGTCTATAGAAACAAAGGCAGCTTTCAAGGCCTCCGAGGTACCAATGCCTGTTGGAAAAATCTCTATCACTGATGTCACCAAAGCCACAGTCTCTCTGGCCTGGGAGAAGCCTGAGCATGATGGAGGCAGTAGAATAGGTGGCTACCTGATTGAGATGCAACCCAAGGGTACAGACAAGTGGGGAGTCGCAACAAATACAAAGACATGTGACGGAACAGTCAAAGGCCTCACATCAGGAGCAGAATACTTTTTCCAGGTCATTGCTTACAATGAGAAGGGAAAGAGTGAGCCAATTGCTCTTGCTGCGCCCATTGTTGCCAGTGACATGACCATGGAGCCAAGCATTAAGATGCAATTCAACACCTACAGTGTGTTAGCTGGAAAAGACCTGAGGTTGGAGTTCCCGTTGCTTGGCAGACCCAAACCTCAAGTATCCTGGACCAAGGACGGTCTGCCTTTGGGTGTGACATCTAGAGTCAATGTGATAAACACACCAACAATAATTGGAATTAAAATTACTGAAGCATGCAAGGAGGACTTTGGCAGATATTCCATCAAAGCAAGCAATAATGTCAACACCATCAATCAGGATTTGTCTATAATTGTCCTTGACAAGCCTGATCCTCCTAAAGGTCCGGTGAAGGTTGTAGAAGTGAGCAACACCTTTGTCCACCTCGCATGGGATCCACCAGAGTACATGGGTGGATGCCAGGTAAAGAGCTATATCGTGGAAAAGAGAGACACCACCACCCAAACATGGCAGTCAGTCACCACACAGCTTGCAAGAACAGCAATAAAGATCCCTAAGCTGAAGACTGGTGCAGAATACCAGTTCAGAATCATAGCTGAAAACAGATATGGAAAGGGTTCATCCCTGGATTCAAAGTCCATCGTGGTTCAATATCCATACAAACCACCAGGGCCTCCAGGAACACCAGGTGTGCAATCTGCAACAAAGGAAATGATGATCATTGAGTGGAATGAGCCTGTCAATGATGGTGGAAGTACAGTCATTGGGTACCATCTAGAAAGCAAGGAGAGAAGCAGCATCATGTGGAACAAACTGAACAAGACTCTTATCACTGATACTCAGTTCAAGATCAGCAATCTTGAGGAGGGTATTGGATATGAATTCAGAGTGTATGGTGAAAATATTGTTGGCATTGGCAGATGCAGTAAAGCGTCTGAGTCCTTTGTTGCTCGTGACCCATGTGATCCTCCTGGTGCTCCTGAAGTTGTTTCTATCTCTAAGACCATAATAAAGATTCAGTGGACCAAGCCTGAGTATGATGGTGGCAGCAAAGTGAATGGATATATTGTGGAAAGGAAAGATCTTGCCTCCGATGAGAAGCGCTGGGTCAGAGCTAATTTCACAAATATAGTGGAAACTGAGTACACGGTCACTGGCCTGACTGAGAGCGAGCAATATGAATTTAGAGTTACTGCAAGAAATGCAGCCGGAGTCTTCAGCGAGCCATCCGACAGCTCTGGACCTATTACTGCTACTGATGAAATTGAACCACCAAGGGCCTCAATGGATCCCAAATACAAGGATGCCATTGTTATCAATGCAGGTGAACACTTGGTTCTTGATGCAGACATATATGGAAAACCAATTCCTGATGTTGCCTGGCTAAAAGAGGGTAAGGAAATAACAAAAGCCCTGCGCATTGAAGTGAAGACTACACAGAAACGTACAGCCATTACGATTAAAGATGTCACCAAGCTTGACAGTGGCCACTATGACCTCGTCCTCAAAAATCCAGGCGGCACAAAAACCTTCCCTATCACCGTCAAAGTCCTTGATAAACCAGGTCCACCCCCTGGACCCATGACAGTGACAGGTATCATGTCTGACAGGTGCACCCTGGCTTGGTCTGAACCAACTCTAGATGGTGGGGCTAGCATCACTCACTATATCTTGGAGAAGAGAGAGACCAGCAGGTTGTCCTGGACAGTAGCTGCACAGAGTGTTAAGGGTACATTCTATAAACTAAAAAATCTGCTCACTGGAAATGAATACATTTTCAGAGTCAAGGCAGTCAACAAATATGGTGTTGGAGATTGTCTTGAGAGTGAACCCATCATTGCACGCAATCCTTACAAGCCCCCCAGTGCTCCTGGAACTCCAGAAGGAAGTCAGATTACAAAGGACTCTATTGTTCTGACTTGGACTCCTCCAGAGCAGAGTGGTGGAGCTGAAATTGACACCTTCCACCTTGAAAAGCGTGACAAGGATAGTGTAAGGTGGACAAAATGCAACAGACAAAAGCTGACCGACAACCACTTCAAGGTCACGGGTCTGATGATGGACCACTTCTACGAGTTCCGTGTTGCATCTGAGAACGAGGCTGGAATGGGAGACCTCAGTGAGTTGTCCCTGCTCTACAGAGCTTGTGATTCCCTCACACCACCTGGACCTCCACATCATCCTAAGGTGACAGACTACACCAAGTCTTCTGTGTCCCTGACCTGGGGCAAATCTGACTTTGATGGTGGTGCCTACGTAAAGGGTTACATTGTGGAAATGCGGGAGTACACACCAGAGCCTGAAGAAGACGAGGAGGCAGAAGTAGCGCCAGCCATAGAGGCACCAGTTGTAAAGGAATGGACCATGTGCACTCCACCCACTGGCACACAAGCCACTAAGCTCACTATCACAGACGTGAAGGAAGGTGGAGAGTACCAGTTCCGTGTCTGTGCCATCAACTCAGAGGGAGTGGGCGAGGCTGCTAGCGTCCACGGTACTGTGGTCACTTCTGACCGGGTGGAAGCACCAGAGATTGAGCTGGACGCTGATCTCAGAAAGGTGGTTTCGGTCCGTGCAGGAGGAACTCTGCGTCTTTTTGTTGCCATTAGAGGACGGCCTGAACCTTCCGTGAAGTGGGAGAAGGTTGATGGTGCCCTCACCGACCGTGCTGCTATTGACACCACCAGCTCTTACACCATGCTTGTCATTGACAATGTTAATCGCTTTGACAGTGGAAAATACTCACTGACACTGGAGAACAGCAGTGGTGAAAAGTCTGCCATTGTTGCAGTGAGAATTCTAGACACACCGAGTGCACCACAAAGCTTCGCAGTTAAGGAGCTCAAGAAGGATTCAGTGACTCTTGCCTGGGATACACCCCTCACTGATGGAGGCTCTAAAATCACAAACTACATTGTTGAGAAGAGAGAGTCTGTCAGGAAGGCATACACTACTGTCACCAGTAACTGCTTGACAAACTCATTCAAGATTGAGGAATTGCCTGAAGGTGGCATTTTCTACTTCAGAGTCTGTGCCGTTAATAAATATGGCCAGGGACAGGCGGTAGAAACCAAAGAAATCAAGGTGTCTGAGGTACCGCTGCCACCGAACAAGGTTACTCTTGTAGATCAGACTAAGACCAGTGTGACTCTGGTATGGGACAAACCTGCTCATGATGGTGGAAGCAAAGTAATCTGCTATAATGTAGAATTCAAGCCTAAGAGTGGAGATAAATGGGGCACAGCGTGCACGGTCAAGGTGACTGAAGCCACTGTTCCTAATCTGAGTCCTAATGAAGTCTATCTATTCAGAGTGATTGCAATCAATGAAAAGGGAAAGAGCGAGCCAAAGGATCTTGGCTTACCTGTGGTTGCAAAGGATGTTGCAATTGAACCATCCCTCCACTTACTGTTTAACACATACAGTGTGAAGGCTGGAGGCGACCTCACCCTCGAGGTTCCAGTGAGAGGCAGACCCAAGCCTGTTGTATCCTGGAAGAAGGACGGCCTTCCTTTGAAGCAAACATCGGCAGTGACCATCCTGAACACCGCAACCTCATCCAAAATTATCCTCAAAGAAGCTTGCAGAGAACATGTTGGCAAGTATGAGATCACCCTTGCAAACACAGGAGGAACTGTCACAGCAGACATTGGAGTGGTTGTCCTTGATAAACCAAGTCCACCTAAAGCCTTTAAGTTGGATGCAGTGACATCAGACAGCATCACACTGTCCTGGTCTCTACCAGAGTATGATGGTGGCTGCTCCATCAGTAACTACATTGTAGAGAAGAGAGACACAAACACACAAGAATGGCAGATGGTCGCAAGTAATGTTGCTAGAACATCTTTCAAGGCTGGCCGCCTGACACATGGAGCAGAATACCAATTCCGCATCTATGCTGTCAACCGTTATGGCAAGAGTGGATATCTGGATACCCCGGGAATCACTGCTCAGTACGACTTCAAACAGCCTGGACCTCCCTCTACACCTATTGTGAAGTTGGCCACCAAGTCCTACATGCTGGTGACCTGGAATGAGCCAGTCAATGACGGCGGCAGCCCTGTTGTGGGCTACCACCTGGAGAGGAAAGAGCGCACTAGCATCATTTGGTCAAAGTTGAATAGAGTAATGATCAAAGAAACAGAATACAAAGTCAATGGCATTGAAGAAGGCATGATGTATGAGTACCGTGTCTATGCTGAAAATATTGCTGGCATTGGTAAAGTCAGCAAGGCCTGTGAAGCTGTAGCAGCCAGAGATCCATGTGATCCTCCCGGCACACCTGAGGTCACTGCTGTCACCCGAACATCTGTCACCTTGTCCTGGGAGAAGCCAGAGTATGATGGAGGAGCCAAGGTTACTGGCTACAGCATTGAGCGCAGAGATCTTCCAGAAGGACGCTGGACCAGATGCAACTTCACCAATGTGCCTGAGACCCACTATGACGCGACAGGCCTTACAGAGGACAGCCAGTATGACTTCCGGGTCATTGCTAAGAATGCAGCTGGATTGTTCAGTGGACCGTCAGACACCACCGGTCCCATCACTGTCAAGGCAGATGTGGATCCACCAAGAATAATGATTGATGTCAAGTACAGAGAATCATTGCTTGTGAAAGCAGGAGAGACTCTGAAGATTAACGCTGACCTTGCTGGACGTCCCGCCCCTGTCATTTCCTGGACCAAGGATGGCAAAGAGATTGAGCTGAGAGCCAGGATCCAGATTGTTTCAACAGATACCAGCACTAGCCTCATTGTGAAGGACAGCGTCAGAAGAGATTCTGGGCAGTATGTTCTCACTCTGAAGAATATTGGTGGCACAGTCGCCGTGCCAATACACTGTGTGATTCTGGATAAGCCTGGACCGGCAGCAGGACCTCTGCAGATCACAGGTCTCACAGCGGAGTCATGCGTTCTGTCCTGGGGTCCTCCTCAGGAAGCCGGCGGGGCTGACATCACGCATTATGTTGTTGAGAAGCGTGAGACCAGCCGTTTGGCCTGGACAGTGGTGGAGGGGGACGTCACAAAAACATACCTCAAAGTCACAGGACTGCTCAAGGGCAATGAATACATCTTCAGGGTTTTGGCCGTCAACAAGCACGGCCGTGGAGAGACTCTGGACAGTGATGCTGTGATGATTACAGATCCATACACATTTGCCTCTGCTCCAACTGGTGTGGATGTCACTGACATTACTGGAACTACAATGACCCTCTCCTGGTGCAAGCCAGTCAGCAATGGAGGCAGTCCCATCACTGGATACGTGATTGAGCGCCGTGAGAAGACCGGCATGCGTTGGGTCCGTGTGAACAGAGATCTAGTTGTTGAATGTACCACAGTAGGAACCAAACTGCGCAAGGGTTGTGAGTACGACTTCAGAGTCTTAGCTGAAAACGCTGCTGGTCTGAGTCCTCCCAGTGAACAATCCGCCACATTCAGAGCCTTGGATGCTCTGGTTGTTCCCTCTCGCCCAACCAAGCCGAAGACGGTGACTTCAAATAAGGACAGTGTGTCCATCGTCTGGAAACCACCACGAGATGATGGCGGTGCTCCTGTCCTGGGATACACTGTAGAATACAGAGAGTACGTCCACAAACCAGAGCCAGAGGTTCCAGAAGAAGAGGAGGAAGAATATGAGGAGGAGGAGGAGGAGGAGGAAGAGGAGGTACCTGAATCCCCAGAGGAACTGGCAAGATGGGTTGAAGCCATCCCTCTTACCAAGAGCTTGGAGTTCACCATCAGCGGACTGAAGACAGATACAGAATATGAATTCTGTGTCAAGGCAATAAACAAAGTTGGCAGCAGTACATGCAGCCTGTGCTCAGATCCGGCTACAGCCATGGACAGAACCACAGAGCCATCGTTTGACGTTGACATTGAGCTGCGTAAAGTACTCATGGTCAAGCATGGAACAGCATTCACTCTCAAGGTACCATTCAAGGGCAAACCTGTGCCGTCAGTGGCGTGGGCCAAGGAGGGTGTTGATCTGAAGATCAGAGGAACCATTGAATCCACAGAGTCCAGTACTTCACTCACCCTCGAGAAGGCCACCAGGAATGACTCGGGCGAATACTGCGTTACTATTGAATCCTCGCTGGGAACAGCAACATTGCCCATGGTGGTCAAGGTGCTGGACTCTCCTGGACCCCCGGTCAATGTCAAAGTGTCAGCAGTTACCAGGGACTCTGCGACCCTCAACTGGGAAGCTCCAGAGAACGATGGTGGGGACGCGGTGAAGGCCTACTATGTTGAAAAACGAGAGGCCAGTAAGAAGGCTTGGGTCACTGTGACCAGCAACTGCCACGTGCTAACATACAAGGTGGAGGACCTGCAAGAGGGCGCCATGTACTACTTCAGAGTCATCGGGGAGAACGAGCACGGTTTGGGTGTCTCTCAGGAGGCCAAGGCTGGAACCAAGATCACAGGTAACATATGAACCGTCCTTCGCATTTAGTTCAGAGCTGCAAATAATAATTTCCATGCAGAAATGTTGTTTTCATGCCTTCAAATATGGAGATTATTTTTGGACACTTGAAAAAATCTATTTAACTCGAAACGTAAATGCTAACGGATTTTCTCCTTTTCTCTGTTTTATATCTTTAAAAACCAACAAATATAATATCTCATATCTTTGAGTTTTGTTCTGTTATTTTACGAAATAAGGCATTTGAAAATGACAGGAAAATAATTGTACGATTTTTTGAAAATGGAAAGTAATGTTTCCTGTAGAAATGTCTCTATATGCTGTTTCCAGCCTCTCAGTTATATTTTAATTAATTGGAATATATTTAGTTTTTTAAACACATCACCTTGTCCTTTGAGTAACTGAGATGGACATGTTACCGTATTCTATACGTAGCCTCTTGGCTAACTCTGGCACATTTACAGGAATGTTAATTAATGTGCACTGTCCCTGTTAAATAAATGAATAAACAAATTCATCACTTTATTTAGATCAAACCATTAGTTAGCAGATGAATCCATAATGAAAATAATTGTTCTTTTCATCTCTATGTAGGTAATATATACAACCTTTTGCAATGCATGCTTCATAAATTGTGCTGTGCTCTGTTACAGAGGTGCCAAGCATTCCCACGAAACTTGGAGTTGCAAACGTCACCAAGGACAGCATAACGATTGCCTGGACGCGTCCAGAGTACGACGGCGGCAGCAGGGTCACAGGTTACCTCATTGACGCCCTGGAGAAGGGACAGACCAAGTGGGTGAAGTGTGCCACGGTAAAGACCCTCAACCACACCATCAAGAGCCTGAGGGAGTGTGGCGAGTACTACTTCAGAGTGCGTGCCGAGAACCACGCCGGCCTTAGCGAAGCCAAGGAGATGATCGTACCCGTCATCGTCAAGGAAATACACGGTACTGATCTTAGTAATTTATTGTCCCTGTAAACGATTTGATATCTTTGTACAGTTTTCCACTCTGCCACTATGAAGCTGACATTACTCACCTCCTTGCTGTCTCATGTTCTCCACAGAGGCTCCAGAGTTTGACCTGAAGAACTACCCTAAGAACACGGTTTATGTGAAAGCTGGATCGGACCTGACCTTTGAGCTTCCTCTCAGCGGCAGGCCCACTCCCAAGGTCACCATGTCGAAGAACAACATACAGATTAAGCCTTCCAAGAGGCTGCTGATGGAAGTCACCCCCGACAGTCTGATCATCACCCTGAACGAAAGCATCTCCAGCGACGCCGGCAGGTACGAAGTCACCGCCTCCAACGCTGGTGGCACCACCAAGATCTTCCTCATCTTCGTGGTCCTGGACCGCCCCGGGCCCCCGATTGGCCCGGTGGAGGTGGGAGAGGTTGGCGAGACCACAGTCTGTCTGAAATGGGCGTGTCCCGAGTACGACGGCGGCAGTCCCGTCACCAACTACACCGTCATGAGGCGTCAGACCAGCACCCCCAACTGGACCGAGGTGTCCACCAGCATCGCTCGCAGCGCCATCAAGGCCACCAAGCTCACAAAGGGCGAGGAGTACCAGTTCAGGATCAGGGCCCAGAACCGCTATGGCATCAGCGACCACATCGACACCAAGCCCATCATGATCAAGCTGCCATACAGTAAGTGTGCTAGATAAAAAAATCTTTCTTTTTGATTTTTCTACATCTATAATAAGGTGCACAGGGTGATTGCATGCTTTTTGGTTGTTGCTGAGTAAACACTAACGCTGTCCTCTCCTGCAGCTTTCCCTGGGCCTCCTTCCACACCGTGGTTCAGCTTCGTGTCCCGCGAAAGTCTGACGGTGTGCTGGAACGAACCCGTCAACGACGGCGGAAGCACGGTGATCGGATACCACGTGCAGATGAAGGAGAGGAGCAGCATCCTCTGGCAGAAGGTCAACAAGACGGCCATCTCCGGAAACCACTGGCGCGTCACCAACATATGCGCCGGACTCATCTACGAGTTCAAGGTGTCTGCGGAGAACGCCGCCGGCATCGGGAAGATGAGCAAGACCTCGGAGGAGGTGCTGGCCATTGACGCCTGCGGTGAGTGTTTCCTGTTCTCCTGGTTTCGCTGCAGTATACATTCAAACCTTGTTAAGAAAATGTTAAGCACTGTATCCATTTTGATGATTTTGGTATTGAATGATGTGTTTTTTGACTGTTGGGAAGTTCAAATTTAGAACTTCTTCAAAGCTTTATGTGTCATTTTAAAACAAAACGAGGGGCTTATCAGTAAGCATTTGAGACACTAAACCACACTAATTATAAAAAAAGTATTCTATGTTAGCAAAATAATCTGACACTGAACACCAATAATTTTAAAATAATAATATAAACAGTAAAATATATATATATTGACGTCTTTTTTCTTAAAGATAGCCGGCAGCAGGTTTTTGGGTACCCAGGGTAAAACAGCTGACTTCACAAATTTTAGGTCTGATTTCATGAACATGTTTCCCTCTTTAATGTCGCAGAGCCCCCGGCTAACGTGCAAGTCACCGAGGTGACCAAGAACTCTGTGAGCCTGGCGTGGCAGCGGCCTCCGTACGACGGCGGCAGCAAGATCACAGGTTACAGCGTGGAGCGGCGCGACACTGGAAGCGGCCGCTGGGTGAAGGCCAACTTCACCAATATCATCGAGATGGGCTTCACCGTCTCCGGCCTCAACAAGGACGAGGCCTACGAGTTCAGAGTTTACGCTAAGAACGCCGTGGGCTCCGTCAGCAACCCGTCGCTCATCGCCGGCCCCGTCACCTGCGTGGATACCTGCGGTGAGACTTCCTATGACATAACATTTATTTCACATATGTTTGTTTTTATCCGAGATTCAACATTCTAAGGTTTTATTGTCATATGCAAATAAGCTACGGTGTAGAAATGGCAATGCGATTCTTCTGACTCAAGCTCCTCCAACCATGCAATAAAATACAAATAAATAAATAAACATAAGGTATATTATATGCTGCAATGATGGAGGAGTCGGAGTTTTTTTTTTTCTTTGCACCTTTTGATCTTTGCCTCTTGCCTCCTCAGGGGCCCCGGCCATCGACCTCCCTCCGGAGTTCCTGGACGTGGTTCAGTACAAAGCTGGGTCCTCTGTGAAGCTGCGGGTGGGCATCGTGGCCCAGCTGCTGCCCAACATCGAGTGGCTGAAGGACGGGAAGGAGCTGCTGCTAACCTCCAAGCTGTCGGTGGAGAGCACCACCGACTCCACCGCCATTCTCATCAAGGACGCCGAGCGCTTCGACAGCGGATTCTATGAGATCAAAATCAAGAACATTCTGGGCTCAGCGACCGCCAACATCAGGATCCAGATCCTTGGTGATTACACAAACCCACTTTCCTTAGACATGTTTCCATGTTTTAATGTTCAAAAAGCTCTTTATTTTTCTCATACTGCCTGAAACCAGAGCCCAGTCTGCTCTGATTGGTTAGCTGGCTGGCTGGAGATCTCAGGCAATAGCTAGTTGCAACTCCGTGTGATCAGAGAGCAGCTATAAGATGGTAGTTTACCCAAAATGGCTTTATAGATAAACATGTACCAGTGACTGAGCCTCCGTACAGAAAGTGAAGGCAAACCTGCCCTGGCATACAGGGTACAGTGATGAGTAAGTACTTTACAGTTAGTAACAAATCTCAGTGCGCTGTGATAGGCGGCAAGCCAAGCCAAGTTCCTATGGACTTCGCCACCACCGCCAATGGAGGAATTTCAGGTGGGGGGGGTGGGGGTGTTGGAGAGAAACTCGCTCTTGAGGAATCACAGGGAATTTAGCCTTTGCTGACCATTTACATGCACTAACGCCTTTCGGACACACTTCAGGCAAGGGGACACCTCATTAATGTTATTTCTCCTCCTGTAGACAAACCCGGACTCCCAGCCGGCCTCATCAACTTCCACTCCGTCACGGCGGACAAGATAATGTTCAGCTGGGAGCCGGTGCCCGAGCCGGACCAGGGAGGCTTCCCGGTGACGCACTACATCGTGGAGCGACGTGAGACCAGCCGCCTGGTTTGGTCCACTGTGTCGGACTGCCAAGAGGAGGCCTACGCCTGCGTTGGGAAACTGGTGCGCGGAAATGAGTATGTGTTCCGCGTCATGGCCGTGAACAAGTTCGGAGTAGGAGAGGCGCTGGTGTCAGAGCCCGTCATCGCCAAGAACGCCTTCGGTAAGTTTTGAGATCATGTGAATATCAGAGTTTCAGTTGAATAGCTCTTTGAGTTTTAGTAATAAAGACTGTTCTTAGTTTTAACTAACTTGAGTCTTGTCTAGATTATAGTTACAAATGTAGACCCTAACATAATTGAAACAGTATTATTAATATGTTTTTAGATAACAATAAGCTTACTTATATTACTTACTTGCATAAAAGTTATTCGTTAATCTGCAGCCACTACAGTCGGTTTTGTTTCAAAATCAAATCAAGTTTTATTTATATAGCACATTTTTAAACGATTTTTGGTCGAGCCAAAGTGCTGTACATATAATAAAAAATAACCTACAGTAAAGACACTTTACAGCAAATACAACAGCACAGTTTGTGCAGACTATCAGTATGAGAAAACGACATGACAACGAAAATAATTTCCTTTATGGAGAAATAGGTCAAGGACTTATTTTATCATTTGCATGTCCCAACCTGTCTTCTCTACCTTTTTCCAGTGACTCCTGGGCAGCCTCACACTCCCGAGGTGAACACCATCACCAAGACCACCATGTTGGTGGAGTGGAACAAACCGGGGGTGGACGGCGGCAGCGTGGTGACCGGATACTACCTGGAGAGGCGTGACAAGAAGAGCCTGCGCTGGATCCGGGTTTACAAAGAGGCGATCGCAGACATCAAGAAGATGGTGTACCACCTGACAGAAGGAAACGAGTACCAGTACCGAGTGTGTTCCATCAACAGGGCCGGAGAGGGACCGTTCTCTGAAGTTTCCGACTACTACAAGGCTGCGGACCCTGTTGGTGAGTGTTCACAAATGTGCTTTTATTGGGGGGTTTTTATCCGTAAAGCCCTTTGTTATGAGCTTTCTAAACACATGTGCCCTGCCTTACAGAAACTCCGGATGAGCCTTGCAAGCTGAAGCTTGTTGACTCCACCAAGACCTCCATCACCTTGGGCTGGTCCAAGCCCGAATGGGACGGCGGCAGCAAGGTGATCAGCTACATGCTGGAGAAGCTTGTTGAGGGAGAAGAAGAGTGGGCCATGGTCACCGCCAAGGGAGAAGTCAAGACCACTGAGTACATCGTCCATGACTTGAAACCAGACGTCAACTACTTCTTCAGGGTCTCAGCTGTGAACTGTGCCGGCCGTGGAGAATCTCTAGAGATGACCGAGGCTGTGCAAGCTAAAGACATCCTGGGTAATAAATCACTTGTGTTGTGAAGTGTGTTAGAACCCTGTCTCCTACATATTTACGTTCAGGGACAGCTAAATTGCTTAAAATGTGTTTTCTTTGGTTCATGTTACACCCTTCAACCAAGATTTATTAAATTATGTGCAGAAGTTTTCCTGACAGAAATGTGTAGGCTTTGATTTGAAACCTATTGTAATCCATCAAAAACTGTACTATCACTCTGGAAATGTGGCTGAACAGGCAGTTTCTTTCATGCTTACCTTGTCTTCAGGAACCCTGCTGCATGTTTTGCTGCACACATATCTCTGGCCCTGTGTGATTTTGTATTTTCTCCATGCTTTTCACAGAGGAGGCCCAAGTCGACCCCGACGTGGCCATGAGAACTCACTACATCGTGAAGGCCGGTAAGGATGTGGAGCTGTCTGTTCCTCTGAAGGGCCGACCAGCTCCCACCGCTTCCTGGAGCAAAGGAGAGGAATGCATCGACAGTAACCCCAAATACGAGTTTCACCACTCCGACAACACCACCGTGCTGGTTATGCGTGAGGTGACTAGGCTTGACACTGGAAAATACACAGTGAAGATAGAGAACGGTGTGGGAGAGCCAAAAACGCTGACCCTGTCCGTGAAGGTCCAGGACACCCCGGCTCAGTGCAGGAACCTGGTCCTGAAGGACGTGACTCGTGGAAAGCTCACTCTCTGCTGGGAGCCTCCACTCCTCGACGGTGGTGCTGAGATCACAAACTACATCTTAGAGAAGAAGGACTCCTCCAAGAGGATCTACTCTGCAGTGACCAGCAAATGCACAGAAACAACATACTCCCTGGAAGACCTCTCTGAGAAGGCCTCCTACTTCTTCCGTGTGATGGCGGAGAATGAGAATGGCATTGGCGATCCCTGTGACACCCTGGACCCTGTGAAGGCCACAGAGACTCCTGGCCCGGTCAAGGAGGTTTCTATGAAGGATTCTTCCAAGACCTCGGTCACCCTGCAGTGGCTGAAGCCAGATTACGATGGTGGCAGCATCATCTCCGAATACGTCATTGAGCAGAAGCTGAAGGACGAAGAATGGTCTCTGGGAGGAACCAGCCGACAGTGCGAGCTTGAGGTGAAGAAACTGAAGGAGCACTCCACAGTGTTCTTCAGAGTGGCGGCCAGGAATGATAAGGGACAGGGAGACTTTGTTGAGATGGGTCCTATCCAGGTCATCGACTACATTATCACGCCTGAGGCCTGCCTTGCTGAGTACCCTGGAAGCCGCATCTGTGTCCGTCTGGGTCACAACGTCCACATCGAACTGCCCTACAAAGGTAAACCCAAACCTGCCATCCTCTGGCTGAAGGACAGCCTGCCTCTAAAGGAGAGCGACCAGATCCGCTTCAAGAAGACGGAGACCAAAGCCACGCTGAAAATTAAGAATGTGACGAAGGAGAATGAAGGTAAATACACCCTGACCCTGGACAACAGGGTCAACAGGAGATCCTTCCACATCAACGTCATCACGCTCGGACCGCCATCTAAGCCAATTGGTCCGATCCGCCTGGATGAAGTGAGAGCTGAGAGCATCACGATCTCCTGGGATGAACCAAATGACGATGGCGGCGGAGACATTGCTTGCTACACCGTTGAGAAGAAGGACACCTCCCAGTCTGACTGGAAGATGGCCTGCTCCAGTGTAGAGGACACCCAGTACCAGATCGCTAACCTGATCAAGGGCATTCAGTACCAGTTCAGAGTGCGTGCAGAGAACAGATACGGCAGCAGTGAGCCTCTCGTCTCACAGAGCGTCATTGCCAAGCACCAGTTCAGGCCTCCAGGCCCGCCCGGTAAACCCGTGGTGTACAATGTTACCAACGACGGCATGACCATCCAGTGGGAGCAGCCCATCTACGACGGGGGTTGCCCCGTCCATGGCTTCAATGTGGAGAAGCGGGAGAAGAACAGCATCATGTGGCAGAAGTTGAACACCGTGCTGGTCAAAGAGACGGACTACAGGATCCTGGAGCTCATCGAAGGCCTTGAGTACTCCTTCCGGGTCTACGCTCAGAACGACGCCGGCTGCAGCCGAATGAGTGACCATAGCAAGTTGAACATGGCGGTCAGCCCTGTCGGTGAGTCCAGGTTCACATCAGAATACTGTTGTTCAGAATAGTAGAAGAGGCACGGGCCAAAGATACTTTACTAGAATAAATCGTAAAAAACCTTGTGTTGTTTAGTTTATGAATACCTCACCCTCAGGTGAGCATAAACTCAAGGTTATCAGCTTCTTCTAAAAAAAAACGTTTGAAATTATTGGGTACCGGGTATCGGCCACAATTTTAGAATGAAAATCTTTGACCAAAATAAGTTTAAAGGTGCATTTCCTGCCTTCCAGATCCTCCGGGCCAGCCCGACTACACCGATGTGACCAGTGACTCGGTGACTCTGAAATGGGATGCACCCAAACGTGACGGTGGCAGCAAGATCACCAGCTACAGCCTGGAGAAACGCCAAGGCAAGGGCCGCTGGTTCAAGGCCAACCTGACTGACGTGCACGAATGCGAGTATACTGTCACCGGCCTGGCACTGAACGAGCGCTATGAGTTCAGAGTGACGGCCAGGAACGCCATCGGCGTGGTCAGCCCTCCCTCCAACTCCTCAGGCTTGATCGTGGTCAGAAACGAGAATGGTGAGTAATGAAATAAACTGGAGACTTAATTATAACTCATGATTGAAGTTACTTTCTGTACTAATGCGTTCCCATCTCCTATCAACCAGCTTCTCCGTTGATTGAGTTTGGTCCGGAGTACTTTGAGGGTTTGACAGTGAAGGCAGGAGACAAGATCCGGCTGAAAGCCACCATCACCGGACGCCCTACCCCTAAAGTGGTCTGGTTCAGAGACGGTGTGTTGGTTACCAAACAGATGATGGACATCATCAACGTGGCTGGATCCAGCACGCTGTTTGTCCGGGACGCTGATCGTACACACCGCGGTCTCTACACCGTGGAGGCTACCAATGGATCTGGAAACAGAAAGCAGGACATCCTTGTTCAAGTCCAAGGTACACAGTTTGGAATGTTGTCTTGTATTTGTTTGTGGGTTGTTTTGCGCCCCCTTGGTGTGTACAGGCCTGTTTTATAAGTATTTCTGCTTTAACCCATGCCCCTCTGTGCTGCAGACACCCCCGGGGAGCCGATGGGACCCATGACCTTCAGCAACATCTCGGAAGGAAAGTGTACGCTGTCCTGGAGCGAGCCGGAGAACGACGGCTGCTCAGAGATCACACACTACCTCATTGAGAAGCGTGAGACTGCCAAGATCTCCTGGGCATTGGTCTCTGACGAGTGTACAGGGTGCACCTTCGATGCTAGCAAGCTCATCAAGACCAACGAGTACCAGTTCAGGGTCTCTGCTGTGAACAAGTTCGGTATGGGCAGACCTCTGGAGTCCACTCCCGTCATTGCACAGATGCAATACAGTAAGTTGGACAGCCTTGTAGCACACAAAGATTTAATGATGTATTCTGATCTAATTAAACACAAGTTATTATTCTTATTATTTTCACGGTAAACTGCAAGATTAGTATTCTCTCTTCTTTGAAAACCCTGTTCTAATGCCCGGTGTTCCCCTTAGCTGCTCCTGAAGCTCCTGGCACTCCTGATGCTACGGAGGTGACCGGTGAGAGCATCACGCTGTCCTGGATGGCTCCTACCTCTGATGGAGGTAACCCCATTCAGTCCTACATCGTGGAGAAACGAGAGAAGAAGACTGTCAAGTTCTACAAGGTGATCACCAAGAAGCCCATTGTAGAGTGTGCCCACAAGGTGCCCAACCTGACGGAGGATATGGAGTACGAGTTCCGCGTCATGGCCGTCAACGACGCCGGCGTGGGAGCTCCCAGTAACGTTTCCTTACCGATCAAAGCCGCCGAGCCAAAGGACATTCCCTGTGCTCCGTCTGTGGTGTGTGTGTCCGACTCCACCAACACCTCCATCAGCCTGGAGTGGTCCCGACCTGCCGATGATGGTGGCATAGAGATCATGGGTTACATTATTGAGATGGCGAAGGGAGAAGAAGAGGAATGGACGAGAGTAAACGAAGAGCTCGTGGCAGAGACAAACTACACAGCGACTTCTCTACAGACCGGCGGCGAGTACAGGTTCAGAGTGGCTGCCGTAAATCACATTGGCCGTGGCGAGGAGCGGGAGATCCCCGAGCCAGCACATGCCGTTGACAGACAAACGCCACCAATGGTGGACATCGACGCCAGCTTCAGGCAGACACACATCGTCAAACCTGGAGCTTCAGTTAACCTTGGCGTCAACTTCAGAGGAAAGCCAGTCCCAACGGCTACCTGGGTAAAGGAAGAAGGAGAGCTGGGAGTCAAGTCAGAGGTCACAAGTTCAGACGGCTTCAGTTCTTTGAGCATTGAGAACTGCTCCAGGAGCGATACCGGAAAGTACACCGTGACCCTGGAGAATGCCAGTGGCAGCAAGGCTGTCACCTTTACTTTGAAGGTGATGGACACGCCCGGACCTCCGCAGGCCGTGGCCTTCAAAGAGATCTCTAGAGGCACCGTCACCCTAGTCTGGGAGCCTCCTCTTAATGATGGCGGAGCGAGAATCCATCACTATGTTGTGGAGAGGCGCGAGGCTAGCCGCCGCACATGGACACAGTCTGGAGGCAACTGCAAGCAGCACATCCTGAGGATCCAGGACCTCCTGGAGGGAGTGCCGTATTTCTTCAGGGTCTCAGCAGAGAACCAGCATGGCATGGGCGAGGCCTTTGAGATAACCAATCCCATCATCGCCACGGCAGAGCCGGCGTCTCCAAAGAGGATGGACATCCTTGACACTACTGACAGCACCGTGGTGCTGGGCTGGCTGAAACCAGAGCATGACGGCGGCAGCCGCATCCAGGGCTACATCATTGAGGCCAAGGCAAAGGATGGAGACAAATGGATGGTGGTGGGCAATACCACCAATCTCACCTACACGGTGGAGAAGCTCAACAAGGGAGACGAGTATAACTTCCGTGTGAAGGCCAAGAACGAGTCCGGCTGCAGCACGCCGAGGGAAACTCTGGTGGCTGCTCTGGTGAAAGAGCCGCACATTGAACCTGCTGCCGACCTCAGCGAGATCCCCAACCAACTCATCACATGCAACTCAGGAAAGACTTTCACCATCGACGTCCCCATCAGTGGCAGACCCGTTCCTAAGGTCACCTGGAAGCTGGAGGAGATGAGGCTGAGGAACTCCGACAGAATCTCCATCCAAACTACAAAGGACCGGACAACCATTTCCACGAAGGAGGCCATGAGGGGAGACAGTGGTAAATACTTCCTCACCCTTGAGAACGTAACCGGAACCAGGACCTTCTCCATTGAAGTTAATGTCATGGGCAGACCTAATCCTCCCACCGGAACCGTGGAGATCACATCCATCACCTCTGAGTCCTGCGTCGTCAACTGGGAGGCGCCAGAAGATGACGGAGGTACGCCGATCACCAACTACATCGTGGAGAAGCGTGAGTCCGGCTCCACCGCCTGGCAGCTCATCAACTCCAGCGTCAAGCGCACCACTCTGGATGTCGGCCACCTCACCAAGTACATGCAGTACAGCTTCAGGGTGTCCGCAGAGAACCAGTTTGGAGTCAGTAAGCACATCGAGTCTGAGACCATCGTCGCCGAGCATCCATTCAGTGAGTAACTCACTCTCAAACTTTGCAAAATTGTATATCAAATCAGTTAATAATAATAATAATAATAGTAATACAACTATGAATGAATATGCCTTAAGCATTCATCTGTTTGCATCTCAAAATGTATTTATTATTACAATAAACAGTGCTTGATTCTGTTCTTGTTTACATGCATATAGACTCCTGCATTTACTAGGTCACCTACAACATTCTCTGCTTCATTTGGATTCTTTTTTTTACATACATATATTTATTTACCTATTGACGTATATAGTTTACTTCTCCTGCATTACTTGAACACTGTTTTCTTCTTGCACTATTGGGACTAACTACACTCTAGCTACTGTGCATATGACAATATCTTGAATCTACTTTCCAGTTCAGAAAGTAAACATCTCTCTTTTTGAATCGCAGCCCCCTCTGGCTCCCCAACACAGCCCTCAGTGTGCAACGTTACCGCCAACACGATGACCATTAAGTGGGAGGAGCCTTACCACGATGGTGGCAGCAAGGTGACGGGCTACTGGATCGAGAAGAAGGAAAGGAACAACATCCTGTGGGTGAGAGAGAACAAGATCCCATGCTTCGAATGCTACAGCAAGATGGAGGGTCTGGTGGAGGGCCTGGAGTACCAGTTCAGAGTCTATGCCATGAACAGCGGCGGCCTCAGCAAGGCCAGCGAGGCCTCCAAGGGGGCCGTCGCCCAGAACCCTGTCGGTGAGTTCTGATCCGACTTTCCCTTTACTGATCTGACTTTCCCTTAACTGATCTGACTTTCCCTTTACTGATCTGACTTTCCCTTAACTGATCTGACGTTCCCTTTACTGATCTGACTTTCCCTTAATTGATCTGACGTTCCCTTTACTGATCTGACTTTCCCTTAACTGATCTGACTTTCCCTTAACTGATCCCAGTTCCCTCTTCATTGAACTCTACTTCCTCTTTACTGATCTCTGCTTCCTCTTAACTGATCTCTGCTTCCTCTTTACTGATCTCTACTTCCTCTTTAGTTAGCTATCCTTCCTCTTTACTGATATCTACTTCCTCTTAACTGATCTCTACTTCCTCTTTACTGATCTCTCCTTCCTCTTTACTGATCTCTGCTTCCTCTTTACGGATCTCTCCTTCCTCTTTACTGATCTCTGCTTCCTCTTTACTGATCTATACTTCCTCTTTACTGATATCTACTTCCTCTTTACTGATATCTACTTCCTCTTTAGTGATCTCTCCTTCCTCTTTACTGATCTCTACTTCCTCTTTAGTGATCTCTCCTTCCTCTTTACTGATCTCTCCTTCCTCTTTAGTGATCTCTCCTTCCTCTTTACTGATCTCTACTTCCTCTTTACTGATCTCTACTTCCTCTTTAGTGATCTCTGCTTCCTCTTTACTGATCTCTGCTTCCTCTTAACTGATCTCTACTTCCTCTTTACTGATCTCTCCTTCCTCTTTACTGATCTCTGCTTCCTCTTAACTGATCTCTGCTTCCTCTTTACTGATCTATGCTTCCTCTTTACTGATCTCTGCTTCCTCTTTACTGATGTCTACTTCCTTTTTAGTGATCTCTCCTTCCTCTTTACTGATATCTACTTCCTCTTAACTGATCTCTACTTCCTCTTTACTGATCTCTGCTTCCTCTTTACTGATCTCTGCTTCCTCTTTACTGATATCTACTTCCTCTTTACTGATCTCTACTTCCTCTTTACTGATCTCTGCTTCCTCTTAACTGATCTCTGCTTCCTCTTTACTGATCTCTGCTTCCTCTTTACTGATCTCTACTTCCTCTTAACTGATCTCTACTTCCTCTTTACTGATATCTACTTCCTCTTTACTGATCTCTACTTCCTCTTTACTGATCTCTACTTCCTCTTAACTGATCTCTACTTCCTCTTTACTGATCTCTACTTCCTCTTAACTGATCTCTACTTCCTCTTAACTGATCTCTGACTTCCTCTTACTGATCTCTGCTTCCTCTTTACTGATCTCTGCTTCCTCTTAACTGATCTCTACTTCCTCTTTACTGATCTCTGCTTCCTCTTAACTGATCTCTGCTTCCTCTTTACTGATCTCTGCTTCCTCTTAACTGATCTCTACTTCCTCTTTACTGATCTCTGCTTCCTCTTTACTGATCTCTACTTCCTCTTAACTGATCTCTGCTTCCTCTTTACTGATCTCTACTTCCTCTTAACTGATCTCTACTTCCTCTTTACTGATCTCTCCTTCCTCTTTACTGATCTCTACTTCCTCTTTACTGATCTCTGCTTCCTCTTTACTGATCTCTGCTTCCTCTTTACTGATCTCTACTTCCTCTTTACTGATCTCTACTTCCTCTTAACTGATCTCTACTTCCTCTTTACTGATCTCTACTTCCTCTTTACTGATCTCTACTTCCTCTTTACTGATCTCTGCTTCCTCTTAACTGATCTCTGCTTCCTCTTAACTGATCTCTGCTTCCTCTTAACTGATCTCTGCTTCCTCTTTAGTGATCTCTGCTTCCTCTTTACTGATCTCTGCTTCCTCTTACTGATCTCTGCTTCCTCTTAACTGATCTCTGCTTCCTCTTTACTGATCTCTGCTTCCTCTTAACTGATCTCTGCTTCCTCTTAACTGATCTCTGCTTCCTCTTAACTGATCTCTGCTTCCTCTTAACTGATCTCTACTTCCTCTTAACTGATCTATGCTTCCTCTTAACTGATATCTACTTCCTCTTTACTGATCTCTACTTCCTCTTTACTGATCTCTACTTCCTCTTTAGTTAGCTCTACTTCCTCTTTACTGATCTCTCCTTCCTCTTTACTGATATCTACTTCCTCTTTACTGATCTCTGCTTCCTCTTAACTGATCTCTACTTCCTCTTTACTGATCTCTGCTTCCTCTTTACTGATCTCTACTTCCTCTTTACTGATATCTACTTCCTCTTTAGTGATCTCTCCTTCCTCTTTACTGATCTCTACTTCCTCTTTACTGATCTCTACTTCTTCTTTAGTGATCTCTCCTTCCTCTTTACTGATCTCTCCTTCCTCTTTAGTGATCTCTCCTTCCTCTTTACTGATCTCTACTTCCTCTTTACTGATCTCTACTTCCTCTTTAGTGATCTCTGCTTCCTCTTTACTGATCTCTGCTTCCTCTTAACTGATCTCTACTTCCTCTTACTGATCTCTCCTTCCTCTTTACTGATCTCTGCTTCCTCTTAACTGATCTCTGCTTCCTCTTTACTGATCTCTGCTTCCTCTTTACTGATCTCTGCTTCCTCTTTACTGATGTCTACTTCCTTTTTAGTGATCTCTCCTTCCTCTTTACTGATATCTACTTCCTCTTAACTGATCTCTACTTCCTCTTTACTGATCTCTGCTTCCTCTTTACTGATCTCTGCTTCCTCTTTACTGATATCTACTTCCTCTTTACTGATCTCTACTTCCTCTTTACTGATCTCTACTTCCTCTTTACTGATCTCTGCTTCCTCTTAACTGATCTCTGCTTCCTCTTTACTGATCTCTGCTTCCTCTTAACTGATCATGACTTCCTCTATGATATCTGCTTCCTCTTTATGATCCGATCTCCTCTAGTTCGTAATATGTATTCTCTATCCTCTCCCTCTTTACTGATCTCTACTTCCTCTTTACTGATCTCTACTTCCTCTTTACTGATCTCTACTTCCTCTTAACTGATCTCTACTTCCTCTTTACTGATCTCTACTTCCTCTTAACTGATCTCTACTTCCTCTTAACTGATCTCTGCTTCCTCTTTACTGATCTCTGCTTCCTCTTAACTGATCTCTGCTTCCTCTTTACTGATCTCTGCTTCCTCTTAACTGATCTATACTTCCTCTTTACTGATCTCTGCTTCCTCTTAACTGATCTCTACTTCCTCTTTATGAATCTGCTTCTC